>NC_068984.1:59508745-59515163 GCF_001194135.2 Octopus bimaculoides
ATATATATATTTATATATATATATATATATAGGTTATAAGAGATAATGATGTCAATAAGACCCAAAGGTGTCAGGTAATGCTGAGCAAGTGCTATGGACAGACTATATTTAAACTCCAGGTTCGGTGATTATGCGAATAAGGAGTCCAACATAGGTCATATATCAGCATGTGTATATATAAAAAAATTTTCAGAATGAGATAAAAATCCAAGGCTGTGAAAGATTTTAGAATATTTATAAATAGGTCTTACAGCTGTTTCTGGGATATTTTATATATCCCTTCATCGGAGACGGTGTGAGAAAATGGTTAAACAATAGTTAATTTAGATAAGATATGAAATAGAGAGTGAAGAGGAGGAATGAAAATAGATGTGAGATATGCCGGGATATTGCATCTGTAGATCCATAATTTAGGCAAAATGGTATACATATAAGATTCCAATACCTTGTAAGTTCCAATAGTATTTAAAATTGGTCGTTCCAAGTATAGAGTTTGTAAACAGTGTTATTGAATCGAGGGTTTTATTTAAAGTAAATAAAACCCTTGATTCAATAACACTGTTTACAAACTTGGAATGACTAATTTTAAATACTATTGGAACTTACAAGGTATTGGAATCTTATATGTATACCATTTTGCCTAAATAATGGAACTGAAGATACAATATCCCTGCATATCTCACATCTATTTTCATTCCTCCAATTCACTTTCTATTTCATATCTTGTCTAAATTAACTGATGTCTAACCATTTTCTCACAGCGTCTCCGATGAAGGGATATATATAAAATATCCCGGAAACAGCTGTAAGACCTTCTATTTATAAATATTCTAAAATCTTTCACATAAATCTGAAAATTTATGTATATATATATATATATATATATATATATATATATATATATATATATATATAGATAGATAGATAGATATTCATCATCATCATCATCATCATCACCACCATAATTTAACATCTATTTTCCATGTTGGCATGGATTGGATGGTTTAACAGGAGCTGGCCAGCAGAAGAGCTGCCCAGGCACCATGTCTGTTTTGGCATGGTTTCTTTAGCTGGATGCTGTTCTTAATGCCAACCACTTTACAGAGTGTACTGGGTGCTTTTGTGCAGTGCCAGCAAAGGTACATTTACGTGGCACCAGCACCTATGAGCCCACAAGATTAGGAATACTCAGCTAGTGAGGGATGCAGGAGACAAACTTGTATGCAAGGACAACCATGCTTTTAGTTAGCCTGATGCATCTGATGTGTCTCTTTAAGCACAGCAAACCACTAGGAGTATCAGCCCCCTGTCATCCCCTCTGTGAGTCCCAACATGTGTAGATCTTTTTTCACCACTTTGTCCCATGTCTTCTGGGTCTATCCCTTCCACATGTTTCCTCTACAATTAGATATTGGCACCTCTTTATGCAACTGTCTTCATTCATATACATCACATGATCATACCAGCACAGTCTTCTCTCTTGCACACTACATCTGATGCCTTGTATACCTATTTTTTCTCTCAAATCACTTACACTCTGTCATATATGCACACTGACATTACCCATCTAGCAGAGCATACTGGCTTCATTTGTTTCAAGCCTTTGCATATCCTCAGTAGTCACAGCCCATGTCTCAATGCCATGTAGCATAGCTGTTCATACACAGGCATCATACAGTCTGCATTTCACTCTGAGAGAGAGACCCTTCATTACTAACAGGGGTAGTAGCTCTCTGAACTTCACCCAGCATATTCTTATTCTAGCAGCTATGCTTTCGGAACAACTTCCCTCACTACTGACTTGGCCACCTAAGTAACGGAAGCTGTCAACTACATCTAGGGATCTTCCACTGACATTTGAAGGAGTCTATTTTTTGCACATTCCTGGTGTTTAATGTACCTGCACACCTGCTACATGTAAAGACAACTTTCTCTGTTAGTCTTCCAGTGATACCACTGCACCTCTTATGTGTCCATAGCTTGCACTGGGTACACCTTATGAAGTTTCTCCCAACACCTTTTCTACACATCTAGCAGAGCCTTCTCTCTGAAGGGATCTGTGATTTGTTTGTTTTCCTACTTATCAATACTTTGGTCTTTGCTAAATTAACTCTAAGACCCTTTAATTCTAGTCCTTAACTTTAAAATAAGCAAATTCTGTGACAGTATATATTAACTGGAGAGTGTAATTTGAAAGATTTGATTACTACATCTAGCTAGTTGATTGAGGTGAGCATTGTATATAGCAAGCATAGGCAACTGTTTATGAGAAGCAGGCCACACTGGACATGGCTCATCTTCAAGTAGGTCACACTACTAAAATGATTTAAGGTAATTTTTGTTGACATGCCATTCAGAAAGTCCTGTGGGTCACTGTTTATCTATGGCTGGTATATAGACTTCTTCTATATACATGGTATAGTTGACAGCTTTGTTGGAGTAGATGAAGTGATCTAGACATGGAAAATGGGTCCAGGACTGATTAGGTGGGTTGGGGGTGATATTTGGGCTAAAGGTGTTGAAGCAAGCAATGGATTCAGATTGGGTTTGGTAAGGAGTGAAAAACTAGACCAAGTCATCCAGATTGCAAGTTACAACTGAAGGAAGGGAGAAGTTTTACAGGAAAGATGTAGGATGTATCAAGATTAGGTTGGAGGAGATAAAAGTTCTACACTTCTTTGTTAGAAACCAGTTATTACTCTCTACTTTCTTTTTGCCTTTCATTTCTGTGTATTCACTTCCATAAACATGCACTCATTTTCCCCTCTATATGATTATGATTTCCCCCTCTTCTCCTTTTATCTGTCTTGACAAAGGACCAACTCTTCGAAATATTGAATATCTCTCCTTTTCTTTCATAGCATCATGCATCAATTTTGTATTCCCATTCATTGTTTTTGTTGCCTCCCCCACCCCCACACGTTTTTTTGCTTTTAATATACCTTGCACTAGCACAAAAAAAGATCTCTTGTACATAGATATTGAATTTCTTATAGTACACCAACTTTCTGCATCTTTCTACATTAACTATACTTAAATTCATTCTCTTGGATTTGCATCATAACCTTAAATGATTCCAAACCTCCTTTTTTCCTGCTTTCTGCTACACAGCCTTGCATATCTCCAACATTATCTTTGCCAACACATGTCAATCTATTCATCATAATGGTATACCTCATGGTTTACATCTTCATTTTAATCGGGGCTTCTATTTTGCTCCTTCCATTGAGCCACATTCTTGAGAACTCTTCCCACATATATACCATCATTTAAGCCATTTGCTTCTGTCTCCTTGAATTGGACCATCTACCAGTCATTCTCTCTTCTACCTGAACCCCATATATTACCCATTCCACGGCCTTTTATCTCCAGCACATTAATTGACTTTTGTTTGACTTCCTCTCACACACAAAAGATCACAAGTTCTATTAATTTACTGATCTAGTCCTATTGTCTCTGTATCTACTGTACTTTTTCACTAAACAGTAATTCTACTCTCCGACCTAACACTCTCTGAAGCTAAGCATTCAATCCTTGGTAGGGAGTCACTATATTTCAAGCTACATGCCTTCATATAGTCTGAACCCAGTAACATCGAACCCTTTACTGATTTTGGCCAATGTCCATCTGACTGGATGCCTGATCATGAACAGCTTAAGACTTAAGCTGCTCACCAGCTCCATTAGTTACACAGTGAACCACTTCAATTTCCAGAAGCATTTAAGACCACTAAGAATCTGGTCAGAATTTGTTGACTTTGTCACCTTTGACACCAACATGACAGTATTGTCAAACTAACTGGCAAGGATGGCATCAGAGAGGTATTATATTAACTCTATAAATAAATAAATAAATTAGTAATTGTTTTAGCTTCTATTCTAGTTTCAGTTGCCCAGTTACCATAATCCCTCAACCAAAAACACATGTCCACCACCATATATCAACCCATCTCCCCTTCTTTTGTCCTTCCTCCTACACCAGCAAACTTCATCGTCCACACACCATGTATCTTCACTATCTATCTACTCCTTCTACCAGATCCATAACATTAATGCCCCTGGTTGTCCCACTGTTTCTATTTGCAAGTGTCACTCTGAACTCTTATCTAAATGCCTTCACTAGCCTTTCTTATACTAGGTAGCAGCTACCTCCACTTCTTCAACTCCTTCTCCTTCCCTAGGCCCTCCAAGCTTCTTTTCACAATTGATATTAAATCTTTCTACACTGTCATCCCACACAACAATAGACACCTAACTTTTAAATTCTTACTAGACCATGCTTGTTCATTGATTCACTGAACTTGTTCTCACCTTCAACTGCTTCTCCATTTCTACTATCTTTTACCTGCAGTTAACTGAATAGCCCTTACACATACTGGTAAACATCCATATATACATGTCACATCCTTTCCATCCATACATCAAACTAACTACCACACATCTTGATGCCTTGTTTTCACACAAAAAAGTTTTAGCATCCTGCTCAAAGAGGAAGTATCTACATGGCTGCTAGACCAGCAACCAAAATGTCCTCAAATCACATCCTGCTATCTTAAAAAAATAGGTCATGTTGGATAATGTGGTCCTGGGTTCTATAAAGAAAATACAAGATGTCCATTGTTGAAATGACTTTAAGTATAGACATACTCAATGAAGTTTGCCCTTTGAGACGATAACAATATATTATTGTTGAGCCAACAAGAGAGACCCTATTTGATCGGTTGACTGTCAAACCCCCTCATCCTTTCTTCCCCACATTATTCTTCCCATGCATGTCTGGCATTAACCATTCATTTTGTAAACTACCTCTTTCATAATCATTTATTATCCTCCTTTGTATAATTTTTTCCTCTCTTTTCTCCTATTTATATTGACAAAATACCAACTGTTTGAAATATCAATATTCTTTCCTTCACAGCATAATACATTGAGTTTGTATTTCTGTTTATGAATTGTTTTTGTATTGCTTTTGCTCGGTCATGACTGAGTAAATTTATTATCAATAACCTTTCAGCTATGATTATCCTGTATTTTTCTTTTTTGAGATTGTGTTCTTTCCCTTTCAAGATGGTAGGACGCAATTCGAAGTAGACATAGTTGAAGTCAACCAGTAGTATAGATGCCCTTCATTTGCTTGAGCTGATAGTTGAGTGCACTTCTGATACACTTCTACAATATTTCTATCAACATCTCAGAAGAGCTGTAGAAAGATGTATTGAACCATAACTGTTCACCACCTCTAATTTCACAATAATCTGAGAATCACTGCAGGTGTGTTGGCTTCAGCACACACCTGCATATCATTATCAACAATATCGTAAGATGCTCGTGGAAAAGGTATTGATTGCAGATTGATTTCCTGACCAGTGAAACCTGTCTCTTCCACAGAAAGTGAAAGAACATACACTCCAATCTGATCCGGTATTACTTGGGACAAGGTACAATACACTATCCATCACTGTACTGGTATGGACATGTTCTCCATCTCCTGCTAAATCATCCTACAAGGTCTTTACTCTCATTTAACACAGCAGGTGTAGGCTGGCAAAGGACTTGTGGCAGGCCCCACACCAGATGAGTGTATGTGATTAAGGAAGATTTGAAATATGCAGAGAAGCTGGGACTGGACTATCACCAATGGAGAGCACTAGTGGATCTGGTCAGCTCAACACATGATGACGTCTCTGAAGCCACTAACCAGGGATGACCCCAGTCCTATCAAACAAGAGCATGAAGCAGCAGAAGCACTGATGACAAGCATTAACTTCTTATAGAAAACCTTTATTAAAATCTTCAATTTTGAGTGTAGCAATTATGTCTATTATGTCCCCTTTTTCATCCATAAAGCTATGGCCAGGCTTACATTTATTATATGAAACATTTGGTTTCAATACTCCTGAACAATAAAGCAATTCAACAAAAAACAGAAAATTCAGATTTCAGACATGGCACAACATTTTCCTAATGTTTGGCAGATTATTAATGCTTAATACTAAATGATTGATTTCTTTTCACATCTAATACCAGTGAAGTTGAGCAAATAGCTTTATTTGTTTGCTTACTTTTAATCAGCTAAGATACTCTAATAGTTTCCGATAAATGTGATTGCCTTGATGGTGCTCTCGTCAAATAGACTGACTGAGATACCATTCCAATAGATGTTCTTATTGACTCTGGATTATCAAGCAGCTATAAACAAACATGCATGCATATCAACAATTTGACATACATATATATCATGTATGTATAAATATATATTTATATACATACATACTTGTGTGTGTAAGTGTGTGTGTGTAAGTGTGTGTGTGTAAGTGTGTGTGTGTAAGTGTGTGTGGGTGTGTTATATATTTATTATAATAAAGATAAAAATACATGATGCACACATACACATACACATATTATATAAATATATATAT
>NC_068984.1:59515271-59516126 GCF_001194135.2 Octopus bimaculoides
CTCCATTTCAAATTAATTGTTATTAACAGTTTGGTTTTAGTGACTGAAAGATCGCAATTTCCACTTTCAAAGCTTTCAGTGTAGTTAGCACCATACATGTACTCTCAAATTACAGTCATTTATTTAGGATATCACACCTCTCAGTTTTCATATACAAAAATCTAATAATCTCTGTCTCTCTCTCTCTCTCTCTCTCTCTCTCTCTCTCTCTTGCTTTATTCATTCTAAGATTCTAAGCAGCAACAAAAACTAATTTATGGAGAACAAAAGAATTTCAACCACAGTCTGAATAATCTATATATAATAACAGCTGATATAATAAATGTTGGTTGGCTGATAGGTTGGTTAGTTGGTTTACTACTTCGGTCATGTTTTTTTACATCATATAGAATGATTATGAGGAAGAGTAAAAGATATATAGAGGGTAGGAGGAAGAAAAGATAGAGTAAGTGGTAGCAGCTTTGGAAGGAGTTATGCAAATGAGAAATTTGCTTCATTTAAATTTATTTTAAGGGAATAAATATTTTCCTTTTGAAAATTAGTATTCATTTCATCATTTTGTATAAACACCACGATATTTGATAAAAGTTGAATTATAATTATTATATGTATGCCATATTCCCGAGTGAGTAGACAAATGAAAGAAGAGTACTCAACACATTTATTGGGAATTACATGTATGGATCAAAACAGTTTGATTTAAATTACTTGGTACTTCAAGTTTCAAAGCGTGATGTTAATCCTCAGCTGGCTGAGGATTAGCATCATACTTTGAAACTTGAAGTACCAAGGAATTTGAATCAAACTGTTTTGATCTATCTATCTATCTATCTATCTATCTATCTATCTATCTAT
>NC_068984.1:59516371-59555797 GCF_001194135.2 Octopus bimaculoides
ATGATGATGATGATGATGATGATATATATAAATATATGCATACATACATACACAGGGTGCAGTGAATAAAATGTCGTCTAAATTATGCAAAAATGAAAATAACACCGACATCTCATTTTAACAGATATATTTACCAAAATTGCATAAAAAATCTTGAAATACTAAAGAGTAAATTTATTCAGTAAAATTGCCATTGGCTTCAACCATGGCTTCCAGATGACTTCAGAATCTCCTCCAACTCTTCTGGATGGTCTCCTTGTTTAAGTTGATCAATATTGCCATAATCCTTGCCTTCAGTTCATTTTTGGTGTTACAAGGAGTTTTGTTGGTCTCTTGCTCAACTGTGCCCCACACATAATAATCACGAGAATTGCAGTCTGGGGAGTTAGGTGGCCAGATGTTAGGGGTGATGTGGTCACAGAAATTGTCAGACAGCCATGACTGGGTTCTTCTGCTTGTGTGGGAAGATGAATGGAGGCATAATGTCACCATCAGTAGTGATCACTCCAAACAATATGATGCTGACTGGATGTTTCATTTTCATCATTTTCATCTTCAGATTGACACCCAAATGCTCTGAAATGTTTGTATTGCAACTTCTGGTGCAAATGACAAGCAATACAGCATGTCATTTCCAAATTTCTGGCAGAGCAAATTGCGTCATGGTGCTGTTTTTCTCCCAGAGGGTGCCTAACTGACCCTACTATACTGTGTAGTCGACAAAATCAAAAACAAGCAATGTGCATGCATGAAATGAAAAATATGAAATGGTGACAATTTACTCATCACACCCTGTACATATATATATATATATATATATATCATTTTCCTTTGCGTTACTCCATGTCAGCCTGTCTTGCGGCCGCACAGCTTTTTGTTGTATATGTATGTTTTATTTTGTCATGTTTGTTTTCATCATTGGCCAGTACATTTGTTAGCTATTCTCAGTGGCTTTTCGCCACTGGTACCACCAAAAGTGAATAATATCATTAAAGGCATGAAATTATAATCATCTTTTGGACATTGATTGATGAGGAATAAGCTACAAATTTTCTGTTTGTTATACTTTTGTAATATTTCCGCTTGTGGTGTTTTTGTTAAATTTTTGAAATACATGCATACATATTACAAGAAGCAATGAAAATTTTAGAAACGATAAAAAAATGGAAATGAGTTGAAATTGAAATGGTGAGTGTGTTAATTAATAAGGCATTAAAACAGAATGACTCTCCCCAGACATAACAAAATATACTTAACACACAAATTCACATAAAGAATCCTGCAAACCAAATACAAAAACAAAGTATGTGTGTGTGTGTGTGTGTGTGTAGATGCAGACATGGCTTTGTGGTAAGAATCTTGCTTCCCAACCAAATGGTTCCTGGTTCAGTCCTACTGCATGGCAACTTGGGTGAGTGTCTTCCTCTATAACCTCAGCTGACCAAAGCCATATAAATGGATTTAGTAGACGGAAACTGAAGGAAGCCCGTCATATAAATATATACACGTGCGCACGTGCACGTGTGTGTGTGCATGCGTGTGTGTGTGTGTGTGTGTGTGTGATCGTGTGTATGTTTGTGTCTTGTTGTCTTGACATTGCATGATAGTTGTAAAATGATTGTGTTTGTCATACAAGCAGTATCATTCATTTCTAGTATTTTGCTAGAACACGTCTTGGAAACAGACAAGGGTTGGCAGCAGGAAGGGCATTGGCTATTGAAAATCTAACTCAATAAACTCCATCTGATTCATGCAAGCATGGAAAATTAGACATTAAACAATGATGGTGAAAAATATAATATTGATTACATTTAAGTCCTATCAACTGAGTAGAATGTATGCTTTGCTAAAAAAAAAGTCTAATATGACTGAATAATGTCTGTTGTTTTTACTAGTTGGCTTCCAAGATCCATTTTCTTCTGCATTGCTCTGATTTCCCAAAATTTTCGGTTAAGAGATCATATTGGCATTATCTCCTTTGCATGGCTATGTGGTTAAGAAGCTTGATTCTAAACCATAAGGTTCAGTTCCACTGTGTGACACCTTGGGCAAGTGCCTTCTATTATGTGTGAGAGTGTCTTTGAGTTTGTGTTTGTCCCCTCACAACTGCTTGATCTGTGTTGGTTTGTTTATGTCCCTGTAACTTAGTGTGGTTGGCTAAAGAGACCAGCTGAATAAGTACCTGGCATATAAAATACGTACTGGGGTCAATCCTCTCATGAGGATTCTAAGACCTCCTAATGGGGGTCTTATCTCCCAAATTTTAGTCATTTTTTTATGATCCAAAACTAGGTCAAAAGTACTGAATGGATCTTTATGAAATCTGGTAATTATATTCTATACATAAGGGCCATAACCCCCATGAAAATTCGTATATTTTGGCTGTTGATGAAACTTTAACCATAGTTATTAGACACAAATGAAGTAATATTTCTAAAACTTTATCTTCTTAGAAGTTAGAAAGACCCCGTCATGGGGACTTAACACCCACAATTTAGTCATTTTATCTAAGCAAAGACAAATACAGTTGTACTTGTGGAAGCTGTAGGGTCACCCAAGCATAAAAGATGAGCATTATTTGTAATTCAATGGTACAACAGTATAAGAGTTTGCTTTGAGATATACTTAGATTGTGATTTCTGCAATGTGGTGCATAAATTGTCAAGTAAATGAGAGGCATCTTTGCCTCCACTGATTCAGTTGCAAAGTGCTGAGTAAAGTTATTTGGTTGTAGACCTTCTTTGAGTTTTTTAATTATCACTGGGTCATACATAGTCCCCAGATAACATTGATTTCAAGGCCTTCCTAGATGAGTGACTGGTCATTCAAAGACATTCATAGATTGTAAATTTATTCTGTCCAGTTACCTATCGGTATAGTGGTCATTTGCAAAATCCAGAGGTGACACTTTCATTTCTCCTTAGCCCTCACATCACACAGTTGTTAATGTTTATTTGAGTTGAGTCATGCCCTTCCAATTGTTATTGATCCATAATACATCTTACAGCTGTGCTTGTCACCTGTATAGTGAGGAATCCTACATTGGGAGTGGTAATGACTAGGATAGGGTAGCTGACTGCTTAATGAGGTCATTTATCTTTTGGTTTCCTGTAGCTTTGCTCTCTTTTACAAACCCAGTGAACATACATATATTTCCTATTTTAAAGAAATTCAAACAATAGATATAAGACCCAAGTTAAAAAGATTCTCAACAATTCAACTTCTCTGGTTGACATTAAGACACCCATCCCCAATAGGGGCCTTAACTCCCACATTTTAGAGCGCCATGACCTCCATTTTTCAGGAGCAAAATCCCTTTAACAGGTTCCAAAAGACTGGAAGTTTGGAATCTGTGCATAAAGATCAGTAGTATGGGATACATGTGTCATCATTAGAATTTTTTTAAAGTTGTGTAAAGAGTGAAAGAACCCTCATCTGCAATTTTGATGAAATTCGAATCATAGGTATTCCAGTTCCTTCTTTGACTTTTGACGTCACTCTCATCACACCCTCACTTTTCTCTACTTCTATTGTTAATGTAACCGTGTGTGTAGGCAAAAACAAAACTATCCAATCCTGATCAACTTTTTTTCTTTCTTCTCTGGTATTGGACACAAATTTACATCTTGACCAGTCCCTTTCTTCATTACTCATCTTTCACTCACACTGTCATGATTATACGAAATAAAGGTTGCACAGCGATATCAAAAATGAAGTTAGGTATATCAGTTTTCCTGTATTTTCCACACACCATCAAAAAGATAGATTACTTCTACTTCAATCCTGTAATGTTGTGCTAAAAGAAGTAGGTACAGGTTTGAAAAAGGAACAGTTGTTTATACACAAAAGATAACAAGTTTCATGTTACAACATGGGGGAAAAAAAGCCAGTGAAATAAGTGTTGTTAGTAGGAAATGTATTCTACACATGTTCATGTTTGTAAAGTCAACTGAATGTGACATATGGTGTAAAAAGATAATTACTGCTGAGTAAAGGAGAAATAAATAACCTATAGGCTTATTAAGTAGTGAAATAGACAATATGACAAACTAATTTCTCAATTAGCTTTACATGTTATTATTTAAGACAGTCAAAGTGAGAAAATAGGCAAAGACTGTAAGGAAAAGGCCAAACTCCAATCTATTTGATGCTGTGATTATAGATCCAAGATCTGTAATTACAAAATCATGCAGATGGAAGCTTAACTTCTTTTATACGGTCTCTAGTGCATCCTGTAATGGTATTTACAGTAACCCTACTAAAAAATAAATAAAGCTTTAATAGTGGTAGTAATAATAGTTGCACTACTTCCATTCCATGAATAATAATTATAATAGTAATGATAATGATAACGCTAATAATTGTAATAGTAATAATAATTGTACTGACAGTAATAATTTTGAAGATAATAATAATTATGATAACAATTATGATAATAATAATGATTTCAAATTTTGGCAGAAGGTCACCAATTTCAGGGAAGGGAGTAAGTTGATTAATTCAACCTCAGTGATCAACTGGTACTTATTTTATTGACCTATAAAGGATGAAAAGTAAAGTCAACGTTAGCAGAATTTGAACTCAAGACATAAAGATGGATAAGATGCTTAGCAGCATTTTTCCCAGCAGGCTGACAATTCTGCCAGCTCACCGCCTTAATAATAATAATGTTATTAATGATAACAGTCATTATTTTTATTCTGGTACAATCCCAGTAATTTCAGGGAAGGGGACAGTTGATTACATCAACCCAAGTGCTCAACTGGTACTTATTTTGTTGACCCTAAAAGGGTGAAAAGCCTCTGTGGGATTCCTCTGTGGAATTTGAACACAAAAGATTTGAAATAAATGCCACTAAGCATTTTGTCCAGCACAGTAACAATGACAACAACAACAACAATAATGTGAAAAAGAAGGAGGAGGAGGAGAAGAAGAAGAAGAAGAAGAAGAAGAAGAAGAAGAAGAAGAAGAAGAAGAAAAAGAAGAAGGAGGAGGAGGAGGAGGAGGAGGGGAGAGGAGGAGGAGGAGGAGAAGAAGAAGGAGTAGGAGGAGTAGGAGGAGGAGAAGAAGAAGAAGATTAATCCATATAAAAATAGTATTTATAGTACATGTAATGATAATGACAAGAATAACAACAACAATAATAACAATAGTAATTTTTTTGCTGGCCACAAGGGATGCAAAACATTTAGGACTATACAAAAGCAAGGACAACGGGGATTTACATACATGCATATTGACAATAAAGGCAATAATTATGACCCAGAATTATGTTCACAATCAAAAAATTACAGAATTCAGATGTTTATCCTAATGAAACAGCTGAGTATAATTAGAGTTTGAATTATATCCGTAAACTTATGCTTTTCTACTTTTATTCTAAATATGTTGCTTTATAAGACTGTTTTAGCCATTTATTTATGTACAAGCAAGTCTGTTTCACCTAGATTTACTGTAATGTAATATATATTGGAGTTTAATGACCTATTATCAATTGAGCTCTTAATGAACATGGATATATATGTACGTTTATCTATTCATCTATCTATCCATCTGTTTGTCTGTCTGTCAACCTACCTACCTACCTACCTACCTATCTATCTATCTATCTATCTATCTATCTATCTATCTATCTATACATACATATATATAAATATAATATATATATATATATATATATATATATGTATATATGGGGGAGAATTCACAAAAAAAAAAAACAAAAGACGAAGACAGGTAGTGTAGACAACAAACAGATGTATTAGTATAACACTCGGGAAGTGAAAAAGTCTTTAATGTTTCGAGCCTACACTCTTCCACAGAAAGGAGCACAGAAAGAAACAAGGAGAGAAAAAAAAAAGAATGTGTAGTGGCTAGCGATCTATCATGACGATATATATATACATATATATGGAGAGAGATAAATATGGCTGGTTCATGGGGCTTCCCAGGGTTTCATGTCCATGGAGTACTTAACTTTACTGCATTTCTTCAAACTCTGAACCTGTTGGCCTATGGTTGGAAAGCAGACTTCTTAACCACACCATGAATATAGATGCACGTATGTATGTACATACATACACGCACACATACATGCATACTTACATACACACATGCATACATACATACTAAAATCAGTGGAAGAAAACACCTTACTTGCAAACAAGAAGGGCATCCAGCCATAAAGTGCTTTCATAACAAGTATCTTCCAGAATGATGCTGATTATGATGTTGATGATGAATGTAAGTGTGTGTAAGTTTGTATGAGCACATGTGAGTGTGTGGAGACATATGTATTTGTGTTTATTTTTATACTGAATGTAAATTAAACCAGTAACAAAGTACAGTCATATAAAAATAATTGCCATTATTTTAACCAAAATTTTCTGTGCTAAGGTTTTCAAAGATTTTGCTTTCCAAATCATCTTTGAAGTTTTCATCAATAAATGTTAAAAATAAGTTTCAATTTTCTTATTTAAAAAAAATAATTCTCTACATTTCTATAAACAAATAAAAAGCTAAGGATTTAAATTATTTAAGAAGTCTAATATTAAAATCAATAGCATGACAATAAACTACTCTACTGTGTATTCTGATAATATCTAATGTTTTAGCTCAGCTTTTTATAGATATTTCCCTCATCAGAATTTGCCATAAATAGAAATATACTATGTGCATGCCTGTATGTTATATGCATGTATGTATGTATGTATGTATGTATGTATGTATGTATGTATGTTGTATGTATGTATGTATGTATGTATGTATGTATGTATGTATGTATGTACATGCCTACATATGTATGTGTATATGTATATATAGTGCATCTGTCTGACTGTGCTTTATATTGAACTGAACACGGAAATTGTTGACATTTCAAAAGGTTGAAGCTTTTGTTATAATAGAAAACCAATCTCAAGTTGATTGCAGAACTGATCTAGTGGAGGTTAGAATATTGATAGTCTTTTAATCCTAATAACTGCTGTGTGCAGTAAAAGATGCAGTATCAGTGATGTGTTCTTTATTGTTCTATAATTTCTAATAATCTCTGGTATCTACAAAATGTTCAATTCTAATTTTATATATCATAATCTAGACATATTTCTGATAATAGTTCTTGTTTATTCTTTGAATTACAAAGGTCTTTCTTCTACAAAATTCATTTGAGATAACTTACATATTTTAGTCAATACTCTACTGAAAGCTTAATTACAAAAAAAAAAAAAAAATCTATCAATTTTATCTATAAATTAAAGAATGTTATTTTTATTGTGAGGTCTGTAACATACATAGTACAAATTGAATTTGTAACTCAGATTTGATTCCCAGTTGTAGCTATATCATTCTTCTGGTGACCTTGAGAAAGTAATGAATATCATACATTCTCATTGCCTCCTCTCAACATCATCATCATCACCACCACCATCATCTTTTAATGTCCATCTTTCATGGTGGCATGAGTTGGGTGGTTTGATAGGACAAGACAAGTTCAAATACTGCATCATGAACCAATGTCTGCTTTGGTATGGTTTCTATGGCTGGATGTTCTTCCTAGTGCCACCCACTTTACAGAATATATTGGTTGTTTTTTGTGTGAAACCAGCACTAGTGAGGCCACCATGCAGCTTATAAGACTAAGATTGCTTCTGATTGAGTGAAACTACAGTACAGAGAGAGGCAGCATTATGAGAGGTTATAACAGATGAAAGCTTAGAATATGAAAGAAGGTGGCACAAAAATTTTTTTTTTGTAGCTGAGCTATGGTTGCATATGATCATAAGAAGCCAGAAAATTGTTACCAAATGCACTTCATCGGAATCTGTACAATAACTATTTTGTGTTTCCTCATAGCCAACAGAATTAAGTCATGTGCTTCCTGATTTACGAATAGACACCTTTCAGAGTGTTTGGCTAGGTAATATGTACCATGCCTTTGCTAATTGTTTTAGATGCCTATAGGACTAAAATATATGGCACATTGCTGTGCATGAGAAGACGCACCACACCACTATGAAATGGAAAACCTAAAACCAAGGCACTACATAAAAAGTATTGGTGTAGGTGCTGGTGCTATGTAAAAAGCACTGGTGATGATGCCATGTAAAAAGCAGTACACTCTGTGGAGTTGTTAGTGTTAGGAAGGGCATTCAGCCATAGAAACCAAGCTAAAACAGACTATGGACCCTGGTATTGCTCCTGGCTTTACCAGTTCCTATCAAGCCATCCAACTCATGCTAGTATGGTAAATGGACATTAAATGTTGATGATGATGACGATGATATAGTTACAAGCAAGCAAAGATACTCACTTAGTTCCTTCACCCAGTGAAGGATATAAAAAGCCGGAGCGAAAAAGAACTGAACTAGCCCTGGACTGGTATATATGTTTGTTGAATAGACTGAGCAATATGAAATAAAAAGCTTTATTCTAAAACTCAATGTGCTACCTGGTCCAGAAATTGAACCTATGACTTCATGCTTACAAGTCAAGCATCCTTAACCACTACACTACACCACATGCTTTCACATGTAGACACCTTATAAACATTGTTACTTATAGAATATAGGGATCACTTTTGATAAAAGACAATTAACATTTATTATACATTTTACAGTTAGCAGAATTGTTAGCACATCAAACAAAATGCATAGCAGCATTTCATCTGTCTTTACATTCTGAGGTAAAATTCCACAGACGTCGACTTTGCCTTGCATCTTTTTGAAGCTTATGAAATAAGTATCGGTCAAGTACTGGGATTGCTACAATCGGCTGGAGCCCTCCCCACAAATTTCAGGCTATTAACATATTTAATGCTTTTGTGAAAATTGTTTTGAGTTGAAAACCATATTAACATCAAGAGAGTAGATTAGTAGAATCATTAAAACATCTAACAAAATGTCTGTAGTATTTATGCCATCACCGCTGACACCATTGTTGCTGCCATCATAACCATCATCACCATTACATACATGCATGCATAACACATACTTATATACATGCATATATATATATATACATATATGCATGCATGAATATGAACATACATACATACATACACGCATGCATGCATACATAAATGCATACATACATATATGCATGCATGAATACAAGCACACATACACATATACATACATGCATGCATACATACATACCTAGAAGCATATACCTTCACTAGTCAAGAACAGGAGATAGCTACTGGATACAAAATAAACAATAGTGACAAAGATACCACCAAACCTTCCTGTTGCGATAAAAAATATTGGCTCTGCTATTCTAGTGTGGAAGGTATCACTCAAATCATCGACAGCTGCCCCAAAATGTCTGTGAGATGCTACCTACCCCTGAGGCATGATGTAGTTCCAAAGACTGTTTACAACACTATCCGCAGGAAGGCCTGCCCTAACATACAGCAAAGGCATGTCAAAACCAGCAAGTACTCACACCTTTAAAAATAAGGAATACTGATGGAACACCCTAATAAAAACATCAATTTAGTACAAACATAACAGACCTGATATTGTTCTGTGGGACAGGGAACAAAAGTCATGCACTGTTATAGAGATTAGCAGCCCAGCAGATGTGAGTGTACAATCAAAAGTCTAAGAAAAAAGAGCACATTTATGGTGAATTAATGCGGAACTTACAGTACTTGTACTGACTATGAATTCTTATTTGTACCTATCATCATAGGTGCATTAAGTTATGTACCAACAAATTTGTATAAAAACCTAGAAATACTTGGTTTCAAGGATAAAGAGCAAAAGAAACTGATGCAGATTCTCCAAATCCAATCTATTAGTGGCACAGTGAAGATTTTGTAAGATGTTCCCAAAACTCTCTATCTGAGATTCTTATGTAAATAGATGCATACACTTGGGTGTATGCATCGACAACTCAACCATATATTTACAAACACCGTGATTTTGTTGACTCAAAGAACTATTTCAAAACGAACTTAAATGAAGTTCAAAAGAAAAAAATACATACTCAAATACAAATATATATCAGAGAAAATATAAATGTATCAGAGAAAATCAAGATATTATGAGAAGGATAGTGTATGGAAGGATAATGTTACATTTGCATTTCATGAGCCTGAAAAGAAAGAGACATGGAAGTGCCATTATGAAAGGCTATTAAATGTGGAGAATGAACAGGAAAAAGGGAGCTTTCCTAATGTGAACCAAACAGAGGATCCAGTCAATCTTCTTGACAGAAGTGTGGTAGACAAACAATTAAGGGTATGAAGACAGGGAAGGCTCCTGACTCCTCAGGAATAACTGACGAGATGCTTAAAATATTTGGAGTAGGGTACATCCTAATCAGCCATATAGTTAATCAGTTTGTACAGGAAGGTATCATACCCAGCCAGTGATGTAGCAACATCATAGTCAACTGTTACAAAGGTAAAGGAGATGACTTAGACAGAAGTAATTACAGAGGCATCAAATTGCTGGATCAGTTGGTAAAAGTCACCAAGAGTCATAGCTCAATTAATTAGGAAGAAAATTAACCAAGTTGAGATGCAGTTTGGTTTCATGGTTACTATTGATGCTCTCTTTAGAGTTCAGCAACTGCAGATGTATTTAGCAAAAATAAATCACTGTTCTTGGTATTTATTGACCTTGAGAAAGCCTTTGGTAGAGAGCCTCACATCTTGATTTCATAGTTACAGTAGAAGTTGGGAGCAGCTTAATGGGTAGTGAGAGTCATTCAAGCCATATGCAATAAGGAGAGAGTTAACAAGGATGGCAATGAATTCAATGTGCAGGTAGAAGTTCATCAGTGTTCAGTTATTAGCCCCTTCCTATTTATCATAGTCTTTCAGACCACTACGGAGGAATTTAAGACCAGCTGTCCATGGGAACTCCTCAACGCTGATGACTTTGTTCATATAGCAGAAACTATAGTAGAATTAGAAATGAAATTCCAGGTTTGGAAGCAAGACCTGAAATCAAAGAGCCTTAAAGTTAACTTGGGAAAAACCAAAGTTCTAGTTAGCAGGAGAACAGACAGGCTGCTAATCCCTTCAGGTAAATGGTTCTGATGTGTAGAAGTGTTGTAGGTAGGCATTCCATATAGTGTATTCAGTGCAAACTATGGATACAATGCAGCAAAATCACAGGAAGATTAACAGAGAAAGTAAACTTTGTGGCAGATGCATTAGTGCAATAAACACTAACAACAAATGGGAAACAGATTTTCTGGAAAGCCCAGGAGGATTCTTGGAGGTAGTAGATAGTTTCGGTTATTTAAGAGACCTAATTAATAGTGATGGTGGTGGTAGGGTATGTTCTGAAAGTATAGTTGCTAAAATAAGAACCTGCTGGAGAAAGTTCAGAGAACTACTACCTCAGTTGATAACAAAGGGCTTCTTTCTGAGTGAAAGACATTTTGAACAATGCCTGTCTACAAACAGCAGGTATGAGCATGCGATGTGGATGGATGAGGGCAGCTGTATAAAGAGGTGCTGATTGCTAAACATGGAATGAACCTGTGGAAGCAGGAGACCCTGGAATATGTGGGCTGATGCAGTGAAGACTGGCCTGAAAATGTTGAGCCTCTCAGAGGAGATGTCAAAGGATTGAGATGAAAGGTGATATGTTGTGTTTGAGAAGAGACATCCATCTCAGCCAAAGTGAGGACATGTCAAGCCTTGCCCTTCAATTCATCTTCTAACATCCATCTTTCCATCAACTTTCTGCAGTACTACCCACTCAGATGCTGTAAATGATACCACATGCTCCCCACTATTATTCACATTGTATCATTACTACTGTCCCTTATTACCCTCTTCTCCTCCTTAACTCACTCCTATTTCCTTTCCTGCACTCCTCCTCCCCCAAACTGATATTCATTACATCCACCTTAATCCCCATCACTAACCATCTGTCACACTATGTTCACAATACTGTACTAGCTTATCCAGCCACCTTTTCTGTTCTTCTATCCCTATTCTCTCTCTCTCTCATATTCACCTTGTACTTTGACCTTACATTTCTCTCTCTCTCTCTCTCTTTCTGTATGAGGAAGCCATGTATTCACTTCTTCAGCAAATCATCTGCTCCTGTCCCTCTCTCATACTTTTATATTCTTCAATATTATACTTCACTCAGTTGAAGGGTCTTGCCTTGCAAATACTTGGTGACTTCACCAGTGGTGGTGCCACAGAAACAGCACCCAGTACACTCTGTGAAGCGGTTGACTTTAGGAAAGGCATCCGGCTGTAGAAACCATGCCAAATCCAACACTGGAGCTCAATGCATCCCCCTAGCTTGTCAGTTCCTGTTGAATTGTCCAACTCATGTCAACATAGAAAAAGAGATGAATGACAAGATAATATCAGGAGTTTGAGTCTCCTTTGATTCTTAAAAGGCATGTCATACATGTATTAAATGTTCTCTAATTTTAGTATTAAGAGATAACATTATGTGCAGAATATGATGAATGTATTAATAAAAAGCTACTAGCATTAATTATACATTACAAGCACACAACTTATGACATCATCTATTGTCATAACAATCCTTTCTACCTCCTAGATAAATGTGTCCTACAGAAAGGTACTGTTTACTAATTTAGATCCCATGGAAATACTGTACAACTGTTAAATATTTGGCATTTTGTTGGTTTAAAAGGCTGAATTCAAGTCTTCCCATTGGGAAAAATATACATGATATAGAGATAAAGGGTTGACATTTGAATGTATGTATTCAGTTAAACTAAAATACTTCTGATATTGGAATCTTACTCTTGTAGCAACAAATTTACTTTTCTCATCATCCCTCTTGAGTATCATCCAGGGCCGGATTAAGGCCAACAGAGGCTCTAAGCACTTAAAAAGTTTTAGTGCCCTCAAGTATATGTAAATGATTCAAAATGTAAATAAAAATTATTCAAAATGTAAACAATAATAAAGCATAAAATAAATTTTTATTTTTCAAAATGTAACAAAATTAACAGAAAGGTGGAAAATGTTTATTTTTGTATGCTTCCACTTTATTTATATTTGAAAAGTTTTCTCCTTCGTTTTTTTTTTTGTTTTTTAATTGCAATTTTTTCAATGATATTGTTAAAATAAATTTTACGTGAAACTTCTGCTTTTATACTTAATAGAGATAAGGCATTATGAATATTATTTTAGCAAGTTTAAAGTGATTTCTTTCGTGCTGTAAACTATTTTCATTTCTGTGGTGCCCCCGTCCCTTGATGCCCTAAGCACGTGCTTATTTTACTTAATGGTTAATCTAGCGCTGGTATCACCCCAACAAAACTTGCATTAAAGAGTTTGCTCAATCCTTTATCCAGTTCTTTTGAATATTCATTCTGTAGTTTTTGTCCCTACAGGTATCACCCTGAGAACATTCAAGTTGGACATCAATTGCATTAACCTTACTTATCTGGAAGGACTTGGATATCTTTCATACGTCTTGAATTATATTTTTTAAATACTATAAGTTTTCATGAAAGGGATCAAGCTTAAGCATTGTACTAGGGACTCTGAAAAGTAATTTATTTTCAAGCAAATAGTCTTCTAGCAGGCAATAAATAGTTTACGAGCCAATTAAAGGGGACCATGCAATCAGCCAATCAACATAGAGTAATTGAGGACATGCACTGTGTGTATATGTCCTTTCTGATAGATGTTGTAAGACAAGGACTTTAGTGAGTGGTATATTCAACATTGCGTGCTTTACAAATTTCATAAGGACAACAATGCAACCCATGCGATGGAAAACATGTAGTACATAATATTGATTTCGATTTTTGGTACAAGGCTAGCAATTTCAGGGGACAGGGTAAATCAATGACATTGATACAAGTGTTCAACTAGTACTTACTTTATTGACTTTGAAAGGATAAAAGGCAAAGTCAAGCTCGGCGGAATTTGAACTCAAAACTTGAAGAAGGACAAAATGTTGCTAAGCATTTTGCCTGGCATGCTAATGCTTCTGCCAGCTCACCACTCATGTAGTACATATATTGATGGTGTGAGTGTTCAGAAATGACAAAAGTGTTTTAACAAATTCAAAAATGGTAATTTTGATCTTTAGGATAGGTGTTGATCAGGAAGACCAACTGCTCTTGAAAATGAGGCAGTGAAAACAGCAATTGAAAAGAATCCATCTTAAAGTATTAGGGAATTATTCCAGAAGCTTAATAAAATTTAACCAAAAGAGCAAAGTCATCTCAAGCAGATTGGGAAAGTGATCAGTGAATGGAAGTGGGTACCTCATGAACTACCCCCTGAGAATAAAGCAGTGCATTCAACATGATAACCCAAGAAAAGATAAATTCATTTGGCTGGGAAGCTTTACTTCTTACATACCAGCTCTAGCACTATAAGATTTACACTTATTCAGGCCACTTGAACACTTTACTTGTAGAAAACATTCAGAAGAAAGAATGATGTCAAAACAGCACTTCAAACATTTGTCTTCTAAAGAACTTCATTTTGTTTTTTGCTGAGGGGTTAGAAAATGTGTTTCAAGGTGGGAAAATGTTACTGCTAATGATTGCTTTATTTTGAATGAATAAATACATCTGTGATATGTGTTATGCTAAGTTCAACTCATTACATGAAATGTGACATTACTTTTTCATACCTGTAATAGTTAACATATTATCATATACTTTTCAATTCCTCTTGTCTGACACCAAACTTATTCATGAAACACAAAAGGGCAAATGTATTTGGAGAGTTATTCTTACATCTGTCCAAGTCTAATAACTATATAAATTTGATAATACCAGGAATGGACTGTGTCAACAAGTATGAATTCAATGAAGATTGAAAAGTAAAATATGTAACAGAAGAAATAGGATGCATCTTTCTTAAGAGCATTAAAGAGGATATGGATGGAGGTGGGCAGGGGGATATAGTAAGGGACAATGCTCATGACTGTCACATTCACTCTGAAAGCAGTGAGACTGATATTATTAATATTCTGCTTAAATTGTTGTAATTTCACAGTTGCATGGAAGGAATTCTAGGCAGCTAACATTTTAAGGAAGAAAGATCGAGTTTAGTGCTTAGTGTGGGACCTGGTGGGTTTGACAATGTGGTATGAGGGAACTGTAATGTAAGGAATAAAATATGGTATACCCACCTCTCATTGTTGGCTGTCCAGCTGTGTTAAATCCAAACACATACCCTACTCATCTTACCTAATGATAGCAGCCACTACTACCAATCCCTGTTTGCCTGCTCATCCACTCACATCTGTTCACAACCACTGCCCCAAGCCAAAAGAGGATGACCCTGGTCTTGCTTCCCTCACTTCCTCTCTTGCCCTTCCTGTTCCAGTGGGACCCCTTGGCTGTTGATGTCACAGCCCTTTCCTTCTAGTTCATCTCATATCTACAGACACAATATGATGAAAAAGGAGTGAACCACAGGTGCCTCACAGTGGAACAAGACCAGCCAGCTCAAAAGAACAATGACTTTAATTGAAAAAGCAAAGAGAGGAGACAGCAGGTTTCTGTGCCAATGGTTGGAGTATCTGTGAGTAATTTTATGTCAGTCAGTCGATGACCTCTCCCAAGATGCAGTCTAGGATGCTTGTGTATGCAGTGACAACACTGTCTCAGATTTGGGAACAATACTTCTTTCTGGGCCTTAGTTCAGCTTTTATTGTTGGTAGGAATAAATATATTTTGGTCCTGAAGAGAAGAGCCAAGGGATGCAGTCCTCTCTATGTTAAAGATAGGCTTTCATTGAGAGGGATCCTCAATGAGTGAGGTTTCATATTCAGAGTGACTATGAGGGCACCAATTATGTGTTGCTCATGTTTAAGGGAGTTGTGGCATGACAATGCTTTCTTGATATGAAGTTTTGTGTGGGGGCATTTTTTGTTGTTGAAAATGACAAGACTTGTATGACCCTACTGGAGAATGCTTTCTAGATCCCCATTTATAGAATCAGGTCTGGTTAACATGTGGTACCTAAATTGTATGTGGATAGGACAGTTTCTTTCTTTTTTAAGTATTATTGGTTTAATTTAACAATACTAAAAGAAAAGGTATCAGTTCTTGAAGCATGGTAAGTTCTAGTTAAGTTACAAGAATTATAATTTCAAAGTCTTACTAGTATCATATGTGAGAAACAACTATCTAAAACAGGGGTCTCTAGAGTGGTCAATATCGACCCCTGGGGGTCATTGGGACTATTCCAGGGGTTGATAAATGCACGTCTAATTATTATTATTTATTTATTTTCTTGTACATGCCTGGAGGTCGATGAGGGGTCAAGGATTCCATGAAGGGACTGAAGGTCTAAAAAGTTTGGGGACCTCTGATCTAAAATAATGTATCAGTTAAAATAATGTATAGTTAAAAGCTGATATCTACTTCTTGCGAGAGTATATAAATCCTGGTTTTTGTATATCAAACAAGTTTTCTATTTGTTTGTTTATTATTTCTGTTTCTACCTTACTTTGTTGAAAGTACACTGTTTTAGTTTATTTTCTTGAAAACTGATATATAACTTTCAAACTTACCCATTTAATGACAGGTGTTAGACATAGAATTTGGGAAGAAATATCATACTCCAGCAATTTATAACAATGCCTAAGTAAGCATAAATTCTATACAACATATCTATAGGTGCAAGCACAGTTGTGTGATTAGAAGCTTGCTTCCCAATTACATGATTCTGGGTTCATCCTACTGTGTGGCATCTTAGGCAAGTGTCTTCTACTATGGCCTCAGGCCGACCAAAGCCTTGTGGCTGGATTTGGTGCGCGTAAATAGAGAGCAGCATGTCATATACATATATAAATATATATACCATTTATGTGTGTGTCTTTGTGTCTGTCCCCCCCCCCACACACACACATCGCTTGACAACTGGTGCTGGTGTGCTTATATCTCTGTAACTTAGTGGTTTGGCAAGAGAGATTGATAGAATAAATAAGTACTGGGGTCGATTAATTTGACTAAAAATTCTTCATGGCTGCAGTCTAATGACTGAAATAAGCAAAGATAAAAGATAGTCTATGTAGAATTAAAAATACAAAAAAAAAAATGCTTTTGAAGAAGACACGTTTACTCCTCTGAAGATTACTTCAATGTTCCAGACCTTTATCTAAAAAAATAAAAGTTAGTACATACCAACTTGAGCAGTGTTAAACTGTATGGTGGATTGTTAGATAACTCAATGAAAATAGTTGTTGAATTCAGCAACCCAGGTGACTTAATTAGAAATTGATAGCACAATGGCAATCTTTGAGTGATCACTATTCTCCCTTTTTATAGTAAGATGCTTTTTCCTTTATGTTTTAGGAAAAAATGAATCTTATAATAGCCGTCATTGTCATCATCATTTAATGTCCATGTTCCATACTGATATCCCTCAAAATGTAAAGTATAATACCAATAAAAAGAAAGTCCTATAATGCCTGCACCTATATCAAAATAATTAAACAATTTCAAATCTGTTACTCCATAGACAAAATGACTTCTTATTTTTTAAGCTCCTTTAATAAAAAAAATTTCTACTACATGCTGTTCCAAACAATAATGTCACCTTTTTTGTCAAAAGGCAGTGAAAGCATCCAAGTCAATAGAGGATCCCACCATTAATGAGCCAAATTCCATTTGCATTATAGACAAAGGAAAAAGAAGAATTTTGACCTTCTTGTCTTTCATAATGCAAATAAAATTAAATTTTCACAAGTAAAAAAAATGAGTTTGCATATCAGTGGTTACTAATCTGATAGTGTTATATTATTGACTGCAGTTTACCACCTTTTACTTCTACTTGACCTTCTGCACAGAGGCAGAACTGAAATGCAACATTGATACCTTATGCCAAACTTGCCTCTTTTCCAGGAACAGAGATCTGGAAAACATCCTCCAATGACAACGTGCTGATCTAGTTTCTTTTAGCAACACCATATATATCAAGAAAACAAACTTGCAACACTACATCCATGCTATGCAGTAACAATACATAAAGCTCTCAAATTATGATTTTATTTTTTCTCATCATCTCACAAATGTAACAGCAAAAAAAAAAAAAAAAAAAAAATTTTGATCACTTACTGATGCTCCACTAGGCCTAAAATTAACCAAAGCATTGTGTGACATAATAGAAGTGTTGTAAAAAATCACAAATATCCGGAGCCAAATCTAAAAGAATGCTATTTAGCAGATAGTTAGAGTCTCTCCCCAAGTCCACCCTCTCCCACCATAACTTCTGCTCCTCTGAATTAACAAGTTCCATACATCATCACGTCAAAGCCATCCATTTCTCCTGTTTTAGTCATCCCTTCACGTTAACAAATTTATTTAGTCCTTTTCTCTCATTCAACAACTATACCTGCATTAATCAATCAAAAGGTTTCCAAATTGAACAGCAACCACATAGACAGTCTGACTCTGAGGACTCGCGAAGATCTCAAACGCCGTCCCTTCTTTTTCAACTAAATAAATAAAAAAGAGCAGAACCAACTTTCACAATTTCGTTTAATAGGAACTCATAAAGTAACATTTTTAAAACTAATTTTGAAACTGAGATATTGAAGTATCTTTTTTTTAAATTCTACCAATTTTCGGTAGCAATGACTCAAAGGACACTACATCATGAATGAATCAGTAAAATTGAATAAATGTCTACTATGACAAATATAAAGCCTCGTTTTCGTAGTTAACTGAAGCATTTGTATCAGAATGTTTTAAAAAGTAAATCTAATTTTGTTTGTATTTAAAATTTCGTTTAAGATTTTGTTTTAATAATTATAAATTACAAAATAATACATAACTTTTAATATCACTAAACGTACTTTGTATCCTATTTGAGTTTTTAATCCCCCCCTAAAAAAAACCGTGATTCTCACAAAGCCAACATTATAC
Organism: Octopus bimaculoides; assembly: GCF_001194135.2. NCBI lineage: Eukaryota > Metazoa > Mollusca > Cephalopoda > Octopoda > Octopodidae > Octopus > Octopus bimaculoides. Next base: position 59,535,227 of record NC_068984.1, read on the forward strand.
ATAAGAATTATTAAATAATGAATAAATTTTTACGAGTTAATGAATCAAAATAAAATAAAATAAAAAGTCAACCAGACTACTGGTATATGTTATTTAAATGGGTTGAAGATAATTGATACGAAACTTTTGAATGTCTTCTACAGAGCTGTAAAATGTTTACAACGATGAGCAACATGCGCATGAGTAACAAAACAACCATGGCGGAAGTCGCTAGAGCCGAGCTGTTATCCACTTTCCAGGTAAATAATAAGAATCATTATAATAGAAAAAAAAAATCATAAGCTTTTTTCCTATCAAATATTTAATCTCTAATGAATGACATCTATAATGTAGATGTAAATTTTAAATAATACATATATGTGTAATATTTTAATATCATGACTTGTATTTCTCTAGCAGTTGGCTGAACAGCTGAGCTGAGCTATGACTTGTTTCGACAACAATTTTGAAACTATGACATGGATCTTAGCTAACATCATTTTACATTTAACAATACATTACTCTTTACTTAAGACATTTTTCTACCCACTCCCATACTTTTTTTTTTTTTTTACATTATGAGAAACTTCCTCAGTATTCAAGTTTTTCATTATCAAGTTCCAAAAATAAAATCAATGTTTAGAATAATTTCTGTATGTGATTTCTGTGTTCGCGTATATACATACATACATATATATATATATATATATATACACACACTCACACACATTCGAGTAATATCTATATATCACTTCGCCCTCTCTTCAAATATATAAAATGAAAATGAGATAAAGCTTCACGTATTCTGACTTTGTGATATATTTTGAAAATATATATATTCGTTGTGTATAGTGATCTTCTGTAATCTCGTCTCGTAATATTTATTCTATTTTATTTTTTCGTTTACGACTCGTATTTAACGTCCCTAAGAAGTTGGTTTCATTTGTCTTTTGGGGAAATTTATCACTTTGACCAATCGTTTTGTCTGTGGCCGTTATCTGTATTACACTGTCGCATAATCTTTGTTTGGACCCAATAGTGAACGGCTAATCAGGTTTTTTTTTCTCGTATTAATTTACTTTGTTCTAGACCATTCTATCTCTCAAAAGACTTTTTACCTTGTTTCGACGCACACACATAAATGTCTAAACATCGTATTTTTTTCATTGTGCTACTAACAGGATATTGAAGCAGAAAAACGATAACTTCAATTCAACCATAGAAAAAAATTTAATTGTAGTTTGAATGGAGTATTGCTAGTATTTATATATAAATGAACGAAATTTATATATTTTTTCATCTTTGTCTGTTGACCGAATGTATTCTGTTGTAAGGAGTTCCTTTAGCTCGTGGATTAATTTTTGAATAATAAAAATACAGTAAAGAAATCTGTTTAGATTTTAATTCCACCCACAACACGAAAAATAGTAATCGTCAGACTTCCTTTATAGATTACTAGACGAAATACTGGTTAACAGATTTCACTTTCGTCTGTTGAAGTTACCAGTTAGTCTTGGAATCAATCGCCTTATTAGTGTTGTGGATGTTTGTTTTAAAGGAATTTGCTGTGGAAATCGGAAAGTCAGAAGACTTTTGCTGGCAGGGACACTTTAGCTGTTGAAGAATCACTTTCTGTCTTTCATAAATTTTGTTATAATTTTGAAATATTTTCTTTTTGCCGTTTTCTAAAGTGTGTTGCCTTTCTGTTTGGGTATTTATTCAATACAAATCTCATTAAAAAGCAAATTACTAAATAAGCACGAGCCAACGGTAGAGCTTTCTTTGTAGACGCTTGGCAATCCGGACAAAATCCATTTTTGTGTTCATACAGTTGAGTACAAGTCGAGCACTAGTGTTGAAATAATCCACTTCCCCCTCTACAGTTTATCACTGTACATATAATAGGAATAAAAATTAAATATGTTAATCAATATTTTTATGGCTTTTCATTTTTTTAATCGAGGGAGTTCCGTTCTATGTTACATTTTAAGCGTGAGGGTTTTGTTCTAAAAGAAGTTGGCCGAGAGTTAGTAGTGGTGGACCGAGACGCTGTCACTCGACGTGTTAGAAATAGCAACCAAATCTCCACAAATCACACCATGTCACTTTAATAAAGAAGGAAAGTATACTGTGTCAGGAATATTAATGGGATAGTCATGGTTGTATCACTTTTAATCATAGGTGTACTCAGCCAGAGCTGACGTGGGGTTATGCAACAACTAAATAACACGTCTGACGAAAGTTTTGATTTTTTTTAAACGTTTTACCTTCTTAGGCTTACCTGTAAATCTCACATATCACATGTAAGGATCCCTATTCTATATATTATGTCACTAAGTTTTAACCCTTTGCCTTTCCTGTGTATTGCACGTTATGGTTTGAGTATGGGGAAATGTTCCGTTACAGTGCATCCTTGCATCCACCATTTATCGGTATCTACTCCAGTTGCCCCGAGCAACCCTCTGAGCAGTGTCCCAGTCAGTTCCTATCTCCCTGAAATACTTCCTCATCTGCCGTGACTGGAGACATGTGGCCGACCAACACGAACCGTCACCCCCAACCGGATCATCAGAGAAGAAAATAGTACGCAGGAAAATCGAACAACATAAGTAAACAGTCTAGGCTGACGCTTAGACATGTGATACACAGGACATATCTCTTTGGTGTTCACGCATCATATATGATGCACATTCCCAATTGTTTTCAGTTACCAGAGTAACTTGGAACATATGGAAGGATAGATTTTACTCAGGACGTTTGAAACAAGGGCTAACTAACATTCTGAAAACAAGCTTAGACGTTTAGGACAAACTCATGAAAATGCTTTGGAGAGGCAAAGGCTCGAGAATTATCTTGGAATAAAAAAAGGGTAACTTGGAAAGCTTTTCATCATAAGTTTCTACTTGACCAGACTTGATTTGAGGTTAACAGCAACAACATTAATACCATGTGATTGAATCTATTTTACATTAAATCTTCCTTGTTTAACTGAAAATAAAAATCGTGGTCAACTTTCATTTAACCTTTCATATTAAATATCAAGTTTCCTCTATGTGAGCTGAGAATGTTGAACCACTGTTTTTGCTAACAAAATGTTTTCTTTTATGTGATTGCAATACTGCTCAAGGAAGTCAGTATCTAGCTCCAGTTCTGCACTGATCTAGATTAGGTTAGCTAGTATCAATGGCTTTCAGGCTGTGCCCATACTGTTTTTTATTCGGACGTTTATCTTCCTGGGTTTCTTTTCTTTTTCCTTTTTTTTTTATAATGGTAGGGTATAATTGGAGAGCGATTCAGGTGTTATTTTTAACAAATTGAACAATCTCATAGCGGTTTCCTTCTGGCACATGTGATATTAGTTTGGAGGATAGGTAAACTGAGTTATTAGGAGTGCATGTTGATATGTAATAAAAACGAATCATCCAAAATAGTAGTTAGGGCAGAAAGTTGTTGTTTAGCTTAGATTTTTAGGAAAAAAAAAAATTTTCACATGAAGTGCAAATTGAGCAAGGTTATTTTGAAGATTTACCCAAACTAGTATTAGATATAAACAAGACAGTTAAATTCCTTCAGTATAATGTTTCATTTGATGTCCTATATATGATACTATTTGGATCATCATTTAACCATCTGATTGTGTGGAAATGGATGATTATAACATTTTTGAGTGATGTTGAGTCTCATAGAGGTGATAACTGACCAAGACTTTTGGCAATTTGCTGTGCTTGAGAAGACACGTCAAGCTAAGTGAGATCATGGTATTGGCCAGTGACATATAAAAAACACCCAGTACACTCTAGAGTAGCTGGTGTTAGGAAGAGCATTTAGCTGTAGAAACCCAGCCAAAAACAGACTGGAACCTGGTGCAGCTCTTTAGTTTAACAGTTCCTGTCAGACCATCTAACCCATGCCAGCATGGAAAACAGATGTTAAATGGTGATATGAAATGAAATTATACATATCACAATTTGGTTAGCCCAGGCATAGCCATGTTGTTAAGAAGTTTGATTCACAAAGACATAGCATTGTTCTGGGCTCAATGTTACTGCATTATACCTTTTCAAATACCTATCAGAGCCTTGGGTAGATGGAGGCGATGTAGAAGTCTGTGGGATAGACTATTTTTTTTGTTCTTGGGTAGTAAAATAAATTTGGCATCTGGTTTTATGCCACTACCTCACCTGAAATTGATTTTAATGGAGTCAACTCTGTTGCATTCATTTGGGTTAGGTCTCTACATTTATATCTTGATGCACTGCTTCTTACTGCAGCAACCCATGAGTAGTGGTTTCTGTCTTCACATCTTTATTTAATGGACTTTGCTCAAAGTTCATGACTGTTACACTTACTTGATCCAGCAGATTTTATCAAGCTTTCACGGTATGTGGAAGCCAGTGAGAAAGCACCTGTATCATTGTTTGATATCCTAGAAAATATCAGCTAAATGTCTCTCAGATCACAGCCTGCTATCTTAAAAAAGAGAAAGAACACATTGGATAGTGTAGTCCTGGATACACAATATCTATATTAAAAGGTGTATTGGTCATGATGGTTGGAAAGTCTTTGATTATGGGTATGCTTGATTGAGGTTGGCTCATGAATAACCTACTACTGACCTACTTAAATGATCTCTGTAACTTCTAGGAAATATTATTTTATTTTATATCATTCATTAGACCATTAGAAAATGTACACATTAAAACTACTTGGGAAATATTAAGTATTGCAGAATAGGTTAGTTTGGTTGACATACCATAATTATTTCTCCAAGTTCAGTGTAAGGAAGAGCCAGGCACTGGATTTTTTTCTTTTTTAATTTTCTTTCCTTTGATACTTAATTATTAGTTACTTCATTACTATCAGTCATTTAAATGAATTTACGACCCAACTGAAAATAATTAAAGCTGATTATTTTACAATGCCATTCAGCCTTGATAGCTAAATTGTTTGGATGCTATTTGGCATGAATCGAGTAGTAAGAAGAAAAGAAAAGGTCAACTTTTAAAAGTATCACTGATGAGTTGCATGTACGACCTTGCTCTGAGTGATTTCTGTTTGGTTTGTATGATTGTTAAGCAGACTATTTTCTTTGTGTTTTGAATTCAAATCCTGTTGTAGCCTATCTGGATGGTAGACTTAATCCAGTCATCCATTTGGACACTACCACCTGGTTCTTTGGTGCCCTTAGTACAGTCCCCTGTACTGCAAGCAATCAAATCAGATTTTTCGTCTGAGGATTCTTTGCTCCTAATAGCCTTGTAAGAGGTCCTGCAAACAGTTGTGGGTACTGTCCTTCCTCCTGGCTGAGAAACATAAGAAAAGATCATGTAAAAAAAAGAGGTAAAAAATGTTAAAGAAGCAGAACTATGCTCAAAGAAAAGTTTTCTAGTTCTGAGCATTTTTTTTTTTACAGGCATATTGTATCTAGGACCGCATTGTCCAATGCATCTTTTTTTAAGGACAGTTTGAGCAACCAAGTAGAGGTTCCATTATAGACTCATAGTCTATGCTTAATTTCATGTGTTTATGTTGTTTTCTGCATGATTACACCTCTTCAGTTATCTTCTTGAGCTTGCTCAGATTTGCTCATCTTTCACAGTTCTGCATAGCATTTGGAAAGTCAGTAGGGCAGCATCTGCGCCCATTGATAACGGTTTCTGTGGGATAGCTTTGCTCTCCACAGTCTCATGTGAATTGTATGTCTCTCTCTCTCTCTCTCTCGAATGGCATCAATGATTGCAAGAAGACTGCTACACAATCTTTGTTTGGTAAGATACTTTTTCCAGGAGATACTCAGAACAGCCTGTAACGTTATAACCTCAGCTAAAGTAAAGCTCAACAAACTTTGTCTCTTCCACTTATTCATTCTTATCATCTAATAGATATAATGTAGTTCCATCCTTTTAGTAGTGTTAGTTGGGGAGAAAAAAAATTAAAATGTTGTTTTGTGAATATATTTTCAAATATGTATTTTTTTTTTGTTCAAAATAAATGTTAGTCACTTAGATTATTAATGCAAAAAGCACTAGCTCTTGTCAAACCTTACAATACTATTTCTACGCTGTACTTAACGAATCTCTGCTTTTGCAGCATCCGTCTCCACTGCTGATTAGGCCACCTAGGTAATAGAAGCTGCCAACTACTTCTAGGGAGCTTTCCAGGCATTTGGAGAAATTAATTTCATGGGTGCTCTTAATACTACTCAGATGCACCTGCTACATGATGAATCTTTCAACTTCTACAGTTCTTCAGTTTGATCAACTGAACTATCTGCTTGTTAAATTAATATGCAAGTGGCTTAGTGTTCTACAAACACTTCTACTCTTAACAGTCCTCAGGCTAAATCAGCATGACAATATATAACAAAGCTGGATACTTGAATAACAGATATAATTTATGTGATTAGCTTGGATTACTTTGGGCTATGTTAAAAGGTACTTGCTCAAGCTATCATGCTGTGGGATTGAACCTAAAGCCTCATGATACCAAAGTGAACTTCTTCACGACTCAGCATACATGCACTGTAAACCTACTTGTGGCCCTCTTTTTTTGTATGTATGCCTGTAGTTTACACTTTGTACACTCTGTATGAAATTCCAAGGCTGGCCAATCCATAATTACATTTGAGTCTCTCTTTCCTGTTAACTAAAATGTTCGTTTTTGCTAAGTTTACTTCAAGGCTTCACTCTTGCATTCAGAATTCTTGTAATTTTTTTGATGGATTCGACTATGGGAACTAGGTCATCAGTATTTAAAGTTTCTCATTGGCAGTCACTCTTAAAGTCCTCTGTTATAGCTTGGAGTACTATGATAAACAAGAAAGGCTGAGAAACAAACTCTGATAGATACTTACCTGCTTGCTGAATTCCTTACTGAACTTGTTGCTAATTCTCCTCTTGTTGACAGTATTTCTGTTCATTGCTTGCATGGCTCTCACAAACCATTTATCTACACTTAGTTTTCTTAGTAACCACGAAACTCCAGTGTGTGATACCCTGACAAGGTTTTCGTTTTCTTGGTACTAAATATTTGGGCAACACTTGGCTTTTCTAAATGATAGAGAAATGAAACCAGTCTATCACAATTTCTACCTATACAAAGTAATAAAACATTTTTCACAGTGAATTGTATCTCAATTTTTTTTTTTTTTGCCAGATTAACAGAGCTAGTGAAAGTAGTAGGCTGATTCCATATCAAAATCAACTTGTAACTATTTTCTATCAAATATCAGTCACAAGTTGAACATTCTAATTGTCAAATATGATACCTATAAAGAACTAGAGTTGTCAAGTCATTAAAATGCTGGATTAGCCCAGTTAAACATTACATTATTTTCAGTGTTGTTTATCTCTGCAGTACTCTTGGAACAGAAAGGTCTTGCAGTGTAAAGTATATATTCAGTAACAGTGCCATCCAGTCTGCTATACTAAATGTGTAATTTAAAAAAAGGGGGGGGGGGTAAATTGTAGTTTTGATTTGAAAGTGTTTTTGTTTTTAATATTGAGTTCAGTCTAATATTATTCTAGATATTCCTAAGGTGGTGAGCTATTAGAATCATTAGCACACTAGGCAAAATGCTTAGTGGCATTTCGTCCGTTGTTATGTTCTGAGTTCAAATTTTGCCTTTGACTTTGCCTTTCGTCCTTTCGGGGTTGATGTTATCAACTTGCATCCTCACCTGAAATTACTGGCCTTATGCCAAAATTTAAAACCAATATTCTAAGTATTCCTACACAGGCATAGTAGATGATATTGAATATGGAGTAAGCATAGCTGTGTATCTGGATTATTGGTTAATGTCATCTCACTTTACCTCTGCTGCTGATGTTTGGAAAAAGCATCTTCCTGTTATCTTTAAGCCCTCTGTTGAAAAAGAGACCAATAGTTTCTCTAAGTATTCTTTATAAGATTAGTTAGAATTATAGAGTAAGAGGTAAACTCCTAGTTAAACATGTCAATAACTTAATTTTGATGACCAGTTATAGATAGCTATATTTTTCTTCTTCTTATATTGATAATTCAGTTTTTGGAAACGCAAACATCACAGCTCTCATTTCTTGTCTGTTTTGAAATCAATAATCCTTATCATCTTTGATAGATACCTCAAATCACACCAGTGAAAGGGAGTAGTCATAATCAAGGCCACACACTATCTCAGTTAACATCCATCACTCAAACTGTCTGTCACTACAGCAAACACATGCCATTACTGTCTCTCTTCCATTACTTCACTCTTGCTCCTTTCACCCATTCAACCTGTCACTATTGCCACCACTCTCTTTCCTACTCTTGTGGTCATATCATGAAACTTTAAACAAATGAAGACACTGCAGGATTGAGAGGGTCTCTAAGTCTTTTATTAAAGATGTGGCAACTCCTCTAATGCTACTGTCATGATAAAATAAGCCCAGTACATTCTATAAAATGGTGAGTATGAGAAGAACATCTAGCAATTGAAACCATGCCATAATTGGAATGTAGGGTGTAGTCTTCCAAAGGTAGTAATTCTGAGTAAGAACTAACTCAAACCATAACAACCTGTTCAACCCATGCTAGCATGAAAAGCAAACATAAAAATGTTGATATTATTCAAATCCCAGAAGAGTTTCCTTTTTCTACATTCAGTGGCCAATAAAATATTTACAAGTCATGCATTAGAGCCTATTATTTAATTCACTACTCCTTCAAAATGTATGTGAGGCTCTGTGCCTTAGTCAGAAATCATTATGGAACAGCCAAAATAACAGAGTACAAGACTAAATACTTTTGTGTCATCCCTCTATATTCTAATACTGCTATGCTTAATTTTAGTGTCCATCCATCTGAGATTAAGTCAGTATCAGTCATCTGCTGAGGTCGATCACTTGACTATATTCCTCCACAACAAGTTTGTGTCCCAAGGTTAAAAATATTAGACATTATCATTTTATTCATTTTTACATCTGTTTTTACATCTCTCTGTGGTTAAGTAAATATGTTATTGGAGTATTATTTTATAGTTAGATGTTATTCGTGTTACTCTTGTTTTTCAAGTAAAGGTCTTGTTCCTCACAGCTTTGAAGGTGTGAAGCAAGTGGAGGATTTGTTGATGAGCACTGACAACACCACCACTGTAACTTGCATTGAAGCAAGTGAGATGTCAACACATAAATACATACACACATTTATACATACAGTTTCTGTTTACCAAATCCTCTCACATGGCTTTGATCACTCCAGGGCTATACTAGAAGGCCCAAGATTCTGTGTAGTGGGACTGAACCTGAAATCACATGGTTGGGAAGTGAACTTGTTAACCACGCAGTCGTGCTTGCACCTATATTATCTTATGAAATTGTTAATGGATAGAATTTAAATATCTTTTTAGAGTCTAATTGCAATGAATGTTATGAAATCAGCAAAATCGTATATCCTTTTTATTCTTAGATGAAATTTTGGAATATTGTTAAAATAAGCAATATTTGAGTATGTATCTAATACAGTAGTTCTGAACCGGGGTCTGTATGGCCCTTGTGGAGCCCATAGAAGATTTTGTCAAGATTTAATGTGCAATAAAGTGGTTATACTTCTACAATACACAATATATATTTTTTTAAATACAATTCTAAATAATATTTAATTATAAAAATACAATAGGATTTTTTAAAGCATTGAATGGTTATGAAGGCCCACCCATGTAAAAATAGGAATCAAAGGTGTCTATAGGTGAAAAATGGTTAAGAACATCTGGTCTAATAGAAAAAAAAAAGATGGAAATAATTTTATGTTATAAAAACTTTTACCTTAACACAAATACTACAAGTCTTGAGTATATGAAGTGATTACTCTTTACTCTTTTACTTGTTTCAGTCATTTAGACTGCAGCCATGCTGAAGCACCGCCTTTTAGTCGAGCAAATCGACCCCGGGACTTATTCTTTGTAAGCCTAGTACTTATCCTATTGGTCTCTTTTGCCGAACCGCTAAGTAACGGGGACATAAACACACCAGCATTGGTTGTCAAGCAATGCTAGGGGGACAAATACAGACACACACGCACATATATATATATATATATATATACATATATACGACGGGCTTCTTTCAGTAGATAAAAAAAAAATATTTTATACCTGTCATTGCTTTATTCTCTGATAAGGTATTGCATAAGGCACCACCAGTTTTAAAGCTATTCTAACATTGTTATTGCAGCTATTTTCAGGTGGTACAATAAAGTACATCCAGTCAAGCAACCTGTAATTGGAAGACTGCAGTTGTAGAAAGCACACCAAAAATTGAAATATGGCTTCTCTAAGATCCATTGAAGGTTACTCATCTGAGAGGGTGGTAACTCTATATGAGTATATTGGTAACACAGGGAATTCTCTAGTGCAGATGCTGACAACCTATTTAGTGCTGATTAAATGCACCTAGTCCACCTTGTATGACCATACACAACAACAAAATTAGCTGATTTTCTCTGTTGCTGTGTCTACCAATCGTAAAAAAAAAGAAAAGAAAAGAATTACAAAGTCTTGAGATGCTTCATGTGAGAAAAATGAAAATAAAATAACAAGGGTAGTATGTTGTCATTTCATCTGCTTAGACTTCAGTTTAACATTTATGCAGCTAACTGTTCACTTAGAATATAACTGTTGCACTTCATTATTAGAGCTTATTTGGTTATTTTAACCTTTTAGGTCAATGGTTCTCAACCAGGGTCCAGATGGCCCTTAGGGATCCATATAAAGCTTTGTTAAAAATTTATCTACACTACCTCTACAATACACAAAATATTTTAATTATTTTTATACAATTTCAAATATAGCTGGATCTATCAGAGTAAAATAGAAATCAAAGAGGTCCATAGGTAAAAAATGGTAGAGAAACACTGCTTTAGGCATTTAAACTGACCATGTCTTGTCCAAATATTTTACCTGTTTTATGTTCAAACTGGTCAGATTTATTCTCTTATGCCTACTTTACAATGTCATTCTGAAAAGAAACAATCACATCATCAAAATCTTAAAGCTACAAGATGGTCACAGAGGTACAGACACAAAGACACGTCTGTGTGTGTATATGTATATATATATGTGTGTGTGTGTATATAATGTATACATACATACATGATGGGCTCCTTTCAGTTTCCGTCTACCAAATCCACTTGCAAGGCTTTGGTCAGCCAAAAGTTATAGTAGAAGACACTTGCAACACAGTGGACTGAACCATTTGATTGAGAAACAAGCTTCTTACCACACAGCCACTCCTGTGCCTATATATATGATTTTTTTGAAATAAAATTAAAATGAGTGTAAGAGGAGAAAATACAATTTTAATTCCAATAAAGTGTTACATCTCACAAACATTGAAAGATCATTGTTGATCTTTGTTATTCAAGTCTGCTCACTATTGCCGTATACAAAATAGAACATTACATACTTGTAGTTTGTGCAAGATAAAACATCTTATCTTGATAGTTGATTTTCATAATGTCAACAACAAATGGGAGAAGTGAATGAGAAGCTTATGCTATGCATGATGGTAATGATGTTGAAGATAACATGGAAATGGAAAATTTTGAGATTTCAGCTTTTATTGGAAAATTTCTGGCATTGAGCCTATAAACATTTCCAAAAAGTTTTGAAGTTTCCAACATGATTTACCAGTAATGGAAACACATTATTTATTCTTTTCTCTCTTTATTATTGAAAAGAGGAATTTCAACTGTTTGAAAAGAATTTTCAATAAGCAATTGTATTATTTTGAGTCTCTCATTAATATTGATCTTTCGTCTGAAACGACTAAAGAATGAAGAGTTACTTTGCTTTTATTCTTTAAATTTTAACTTCTTTGTGACTACATTTCTCATGAATGTATACTGCCTGTATGTTTCAATTCTGAAAATAATGAAGAATTTGGAGGGATTTAGCAACCTTTGAAAAAAATTTTTGTAGTAGGGCCCTTAAAGCGTTGGGAAAAATACCATGCAATACTTGTGGCTTTTCTTATTCTGAGTTCAAATCCACCAAAGTCAACTTTCAGTTTCCTTGGGCCAATAAAATGAAGTACTAGTGAAAAACTGGGGTCAATTTAATCCTTTTAGTGTAGAAATTGGATATATCTACTCAAAATTTCATTACTCTTAACTGCAGAAAGCACTTTTAAATATCAATCTATCTTTTGTTGAGTAATGTCATGTTTATCGTGGCAATGTGATTTGCAGAAAATACCAACTCTATTTTTTGGTAAATATTTAGTATTATTACTGGAATAACCATGAAATTTAATTCCACAATTAAAGGATTACTTGACTAATCTACTCCCTAAACTTTTTGGCCTTGTGCCTATGTTAGAAAATTATTAAGCTCATAAAATTATGATGGAAGGTTTTAATTTAAACATCGACTCTTTAATAGAGAAGTTTTGTGTTACAGGATTAGTGGTCAATCTCATGCAGTTGGTATCAAAATGGTTAAATACATATTTTAGGTTCTTCATTTTAGAATAAATGCAACTGTGCAGTCAAATGTACAATAAAGTGATTCTAACAAGTTATGATAACACTGTTTAACATGATTTTTGTCCTTGGGTAGCAACTGTTATTTCCTATTTGGTTACCCTTAGAAAATATGGAAAATGGTTAATATTTCCTTCAAACTTTGCTTTTCTTACATTTATTCAAACCCCAAAGAATCCCCCACTACTCCTGCTCAGGACCAGAGATCCTCATATTAGATTCAAAGAACTATTACACTCATTAACAGATTTCAAAATATTAACTAAATTTTAAAATTAGAGACATGCTCAAATGGTTAAGCTCAAGCAACTGACGAGCAGATCTGTGCTATTGAGCAGAATATTTGCTATAGCAATGTTTCTGCTTCTACAACTCAGCAGTGAATCTATCTGAAATGTACTGGAAAATAGGTTAGTTTCAAAACATTGTTGTCCCTGTCACAAAAGCAAAGTTTGATGGGAATAGTAGTCATTTCCTTTGATCTCTACATAGAATCAAATAGGAAATAACACTTACTGACCAAAAACAAAAAAATAAAAATTTTGTTACACAGTGTCATGTTAAACTCTTTCTTTACATAATTCAACAGGAGGAATGAGTAAGCCTCTTGGTAGTAGTTTGCTGCTTCGTGCTTGTGAAAGCTCACTCACTCTGCATCCAAAATATATCAGTAGGAAAAACTCAGGATTAGAAGCTGGGTATCCAGGTAGATTTGTTTTCTCAAGACATTTTGAAGTTCTGTATCTTTTTTTTTTTTTTTTTTTTTTGTTTGTTTGTTTGTTTGTAAGTGTTACTTTCCAGTTATCTCTTCCAGTAGCTGTTTTTATGTAGACCAACTGTTGCTTCATCAGCCCTTAAATTTGTTATTCTTGTTTCGAAGTTGTACATTTGATTATTATAGAAGTTTTTGCAAGAGTGCCAAATGAATAGCAATTTACTTAGATATCTTGTCTAACCTTGCTGAACATTTAGACTGAGCTAATAAAGGTTGGTTGACTTGTTAGAAATTGCAACTAAATCATGTCGTAGCCTCTTGACTTAAAAGAATGGACACTTTGGATAAGGTAGTCTTAGGTACAGAGAAAAGAAGGGATGGAACAAGCATGGCTGGAATGCTTTTGATCATAGGTCTGCTTGATCAGAGCTGACAAGATCCACACATTATTTGGTGGTGTACAAATAGATTTATTAGATTTGGATAAATAACTTTTAAGGGCTGTTAATTCTATATAGAAATGTATCAAAAAGATTAATATATTTTAAAATCTGTTAATGAGTGTAATAGTTCTTTGAATCTAATTGATAGGAATTGTTACTTACCTAGGTAAGCTAATCAAAGTTGGCAGTTAAGGACCACTGATATTGCAAAGGCTGTAATTCATAAGAGAGAAGTGAAGCCATTTTTAAAAAAGGATTCTCTTTCAGTTGATAAAAGCATGTTGTAAATGTCAGAAGTTCAATACTATTTAACTGAATTTTGAGTTAAGGAGGCAGATGACAGCTTTCAAGAACTGGTGGGGGGGTGATAAAATCAGTTTATAGAAAAGTACTGATTGATTGACTTGACTTGCTCAAAATCTGGTCTTTTCTACAGCTAAGTACAGAGATCTTTGCTCTTCATATTTACTCCACTCAGATTTTCTCTTGCCTTTCCTCCTCTTGTTATCTATATCCTGGTCTCCTCACTAATCATTTCACCCAGTACTTCTTGAATGTCATCCTTTGGAATCCTCTGCTTTCTCTTCTTGCAATTGTCACCTTGCAACTATTCAAAGGTAACATTAACTCAAACTTAGCAGTATGGGAGGGAAGGACTTGTGAAATCAATGGATACAAACTTCATCCAAACCAATAAAAATGAAATGAAATATGATTCATCAGATGTTTTGTGTGCAAGTGTTGGTAAATTTAAGCAGAAACCTGCCAAGATCTAGGAAACAGATTTTATAGATGGATGCTAAGAAGAAACAATAAGTAGAAAGTGTTTTAAGTGTTTTCATCTGGTTGCAGCAGAGGATAACTGAAATAGGTCAAGGAAAACGAATGTGGTAATGAAGATAACAAAACTAAGACGAATTAATTTTGAATATCTACACATTGTCAAAGGATATACAGCACTTCTTCTAATGGTCTCTCACTCACTGGTGTTCATTGTCTATTTTTACATGCTAGCATGGGGTAAGGCATTTTTTTATGGTTGGATGACCATCCTGTCACTATCCTCATGAGTCAAGAGTGGCTGTTTCAGCACATCTCCCTTGCCATCATCCAGGGCAGCCTCTTTTCTGTTTTGTCTGCTGGGACTATGAGGTCATCTGAATTACAGGAAATTGTATATTCCACTTGTTACTCCGTATAAATTGCTCTTGTCACCATACAGTACAATTATATTCTTTAGTTCAGTTATGTTGATTATACTGTTACTTCTTGTGAAATAAAAGGGATCAAGTAAGGTCCTTTTTATTCAAGTCTTTGAAAGTACAGAACTCATAGATGATTTGTTGATAGGAATCGTCAAGAAGCATCACCATCTTTTGTTCTATGTTTTGCATGCAAAGTGAGGAATTTAAGCACACACACACACACACACACATGATAAGCTCCCATAAAGTTTCTATCTACTAATCTCACTACCAGATAATGAATCAGTTTAGTGAATTGCAGTAGAAGTCACTTTCTCCCATGTGTTGTGCTAAAGGATTGAACCTGAAGCTACATAGTTGTAAAGCAAATGTAACCACTCATTTTGAAGATCAATATTTTGCAAGAAGTACAGGGTGCGGTGAATGTATTGTCTAAATTATGCGAAAATGAAAATAACACTGACATCTCATTTTAACATATATATTTACCAAAATTACATTAAAATATCTTGAAATGCTAGAGTAAATTTATTCAATAAAATTGCCATTGGCTTCAACCATGGCCTCCAGATTACTTCAGAATCTCTTCCAACTCTTCTGGACGGTCTCCTTGTTTAAGTTGATCAATATTGCCATAATCCTTGCCTTCAGTTCATCTTTGGTGTTACAAGAAGTTTTGTTGGTCTCTTACTCAACTGTGCCCCACATCTAATAATCAAGAGGTTTGAAGTCTGGGGAGTTAGGTGGCTAGATGTTAGGGGTGATGTGGTCACAGAAATTGTCTGACAGCCATGACTAGGTTCTTCTGCTTGTGTGGCATGGTGCAGAGTCCTGTTGCCAGACATAGGGTCTTCCAGCAGCCATCCTCTTGACCCAGGGCAGCACTATCTCCTCCAGGCACTTGATGTAGGCCTCTGTGTTGAGTCTGAGGCATAACATTGCCATCACTAGTGATCATGCCAAACACCATGATGTTGACTGGATGTTTGATTTTTATCACTCTTGGTACATGTTTTGGGAACACGGCAAGCCAACAGTTGTTCTGTGTGTTCACCCTCTGTTTGTATTGGAGTGTCCAAGCAGTACAGCATGTTGTTTCCAAATTTCTGGCAGAGTGAATTGTGTCATGGTGCTGTTTTTCTCACAGACAGTGCCCAACTGACCCTACTATACTGTGTAGTCAACAAAAATAAAGACAACGCACAAAATTAAAAATATGAAATGGCAACAAGGAATCCAAGTGAACTCTTTGAGTGAAAACTACCACTCTATTTGAATTTTAAAAAAAAATAGTTTCATTATTCTTTTACAATCATGTTGCAACTGTGGAATAATAGCAAATTCAATGAGCTGTGATTTTGACTTTCAAATCTTATTCGTGTTCATTTCACTGTATTAATGTTTTTAAGATAAGTATGTGTGTCACACAATCTAATTTTCCTACCCCATAGATATTTGGTGTTATGCCTATTTAAGAAACAAACTTTACATACCTTTTATAGATATTTTATAAAAAAATTTTTAAAAGCTGATGTCGATTTTTCTGTAGCCTTTCCTGTGCAGTTGGTGAACTAATGCAAGTCTCGGGTTCATTTGTTTTACATCTGTTTTTCCATCCTTACAAGGGTTGGGTGAATGTTGAGGTATTGTTTTTATAGTTGTATACCCTCCTTGATGCTAACCCTTACCTGTTTTCCAAGTTATAATAGATTTCTTATTCTATACAGTTTCCAAGACACAATGTAGCTAGACAATTTATTGACAGGATTTTTAGAAACTTTTTTAATTATCTTTCTCTTTCTGGAATAACTACATTTTAAAAGTAAGTTTTGTTTGAACAAACTGCTTTAGCTATATTTATGATTAAATATTGAGTTTAGCTCACTCTACTCCAACTCTGTTTAACAATTACTGCCTCTATTAAAATATCCTAAGCAATTTCGAAATGTATGCATGTTCTGTAATGTTTGTAAAGTGTATCAATAATAAAAGGATTTCATTTGTAAATTATATAATTGTGATATGTGTACAACATATGGCTGTATATAATATAATGGTAAAGTTTGTGGTGTTTTTAAAATTTTTTAAATTTATATATACTTTTTCTGTTTAATGATTTAGTCAAAAGAGAACTGGCATTGCCCATAGCTCTTTTCAAATCTTCAAAGCTGGTAAGGATAAGTTACCTTCAGACCAGAGATCCTAGTCCAAATGCTTGCAACAGTGTGTACTCCACTTAAGGCACCCAAGGTCCAGGTGGTAGTGTCGAATTGGGCACCATGCCACTGGACTGGCTCCTATGCAGGATACGAAACTTGGCTTGTAAAGACCTGTTGGGGCAAGCGAAATCGAAATCGTGATGGCACCTGTGCCCAGCATCGTCTTCCTGGCACTTGTGCTGGTGGCATGTATAAAGACATTCGAGCGAGAACGTGCCAGTGCCGCTGGACTGACTCCTGTGCAGGTGGCACATAAAATACACCATTTTGAGCATGGCTGTTGCCAGTACCACCTGACTGGCCCTCATGCCGGTGGCACGTAAAAGCACCCACTACACTCTTGGAGTGGTTGGCGTTAGGAAGGGCATCCAGCTGTAGAAACTCTGCCAAATCAGATTGGAGCCTGGTGTAGCCATCTGGTTCACCAGTCCTCAGTCAAACCGTCCAACCCATGCTAGCATGGAAAGCGGACGTTAAACAATGATGATGATGATTAGAATACAGGTGGAATAAATTGAATTTGAGTCAGGTATATGAGTACGGTCAAGTTGTTGCAAAAAAAAAAAATGCATAAATTGTTGAGAAACAAATACTATATTTGAAGTTATGTAGCCTAATGTTTAGAGTGAGACATTCATGATTGTTAGATCATGGTCTTCATTCCTGGACTGTATGTTATATCCTTGAGCAAAACACTCCGTTTCATGTTGCCCTGCCATCACTTTGACATGTGGCACATTGTGCACCTGTACAGACAATGTCACTTTGATTGGAGAGAGTGAGTTAATGTGTCACACCAACATTTGATCTCTATAAACAAAACATCTGTGCAGGTTGTTTAGCACGAAGTTGTGGAACACTCATTTGTTTGTCTACAACAAAAGAGTCTGCAACAAACAAATATTTAAAATTGGTTTCAAATTTTGGCACAAGACCAGCAAGTTCGGGGGAGGGGTCAGTTGATTATGTCGATCCCAGTACACAACTAGTACTTATTTTATCGATTCCAAAAGGATAAAAGGCAAAGTTGACCTCAGCAGAACTTGAATGCAGTATGTAAAGACAGAATTTGAACTCAGAACATAAGGACAGATGAAATGTCACTAAGTGTTTTGTCTGGCATGCTAACAATTCTGCCAGCTTGCTGCCTTAAACAAATATGGGAAATTAAACTTTTGTACTGGTGACCTTTTGTCTATCCATCTGTTTTAGAGTTTAATACTTTGGGCAGTTTGTGATAGGAATAACAACTTACTGTGACTAAGGAAAATAGACTTTCTATATGATTTGATTATAATTGTTTTTACCATCAATGACATTTTAACAAGATTTCGCTGGTTTGAATGTTAAAGAGTTAATGTTGATATAGCAGAAATTAAAGGTGACCCAGGTACCTTTATCATTCTAAATTCATCCTTCTGTGTGTGTGTGTGTAAAAGGGATCAGAAGAATTGGCACTTTTAGTATCAGTTATATATTGAGTTAAATTGACTTGATTATAACTGCCATTTCAAATCTCCCACAAATTTTATTTTATTGAATATATGTATTTTTTGACTTTCAATTATTGCAACCTTTATACTTTAAATATCATTCAACCACGGTAGTGGTTGAATATATTCTTAAGTCCACCATTTCGTCAATCGCAACAGCTTCCAAGCTTCACCACTAATTCAGTTCTTAACTAAATTGCAAACTGTTAATACTTTTAAAGAGGACACCTCCTCAGCTACACTTTGGCATAAATAGTTTGAGATTTGGTTCAGTAGAAAAACAGTTACATCAAAATATCTGCAACCTCCAGGGCTGCAGTAAGGCAGATATTCATCTTCAATTAACATAAATTTTTCAATTTTTCTATCATTCTTAGGCTTAAATGATAGAAAAATGCATGTGAAATTCAGAATCGCTAGTCGCATTGAACAAAAATTAATAGAAAAAGAGTTATGAAGTAAAATGTTAGGAAATTTCATGTCAGTAAGTAAGGGAGTAATGCTTCAGAAATAAGAATAAAGAATATATTTCTAAAATGAATGTTTACTTTCTAAGGCAGTGAGCTGGCAGAAACATTAGCACACTGGGCGAAATGCTTAGCGGTATTATGTCTGTCTTTACGTTTTTGAGTTGAAATTTCACTGTGGTCAACTTTGACGTACAGATTATATAATTTTTTTTAACTAAACTCTTTCAAACTTCTGATACTGGTAGAATATGTCACATAGAACAGGGTTTATTCTTAACATTTTTGACGAAATTTTGTATTTTAGAAGCGGTATTTCGTCTGTCTTTATGTTCTGAGTTCAAATTCCACCGAGGTCGACTTTGCCTTTCATCCATTTCAGATCTATTCAATTAGACGTACAAGATTATTTAATTAATTTTCTTCAACTAAACACTTTCAAATTTCCGATACTGGTAGAATGTGTCACATAGAACAGGGTTTATTCTTAACGTTTTCGACAAAATTTTGTTTTTTAGAAGTTATTCTGTCAGAAGTTACAGTGTATTCGTGTTTTAATAAGTGCCAATACACAAAACTCTCAGCTTTTTACTTACTCTCTAACTTCTGCTGATGATATATATATGTATATATATATATATATATATATATATATATGTGTGTGTTAAAAAAAGTCTCATCATGCAGTCGAACCAATGAAAGCGCCTCTCACCTGGTCGCTTGACACGCTAAAAATAGCAGCCAAAGTATCCCTCTACCTAAATCACACGCCCATTGTATGTAATGTCCTAGATTATCCCTAAAAAGACGGCTTGCTGAAGGCTGGAATGTCTTTGATGATATGTTTGCAGTATCAGGGTTTATTTGAGGCTAAATAACAACATTATGGTCAATTTCTATATTAACACCCGCATGATTTTCACTAAGAAAAAAAAACAAAAACATTGATTTTTTTTTGCATGGTATCAAGTACCTTAATCTCCTAATATGTTGCAAATCCCTTATTTTGGTTCGGAAAAAATAAAGTGGGGTTCCCCCCACCCAATCCTAGAATCATTGGAATTTTTTTTTTTTCTTCGTTGAATGAATTCCCGTGACCTAATATTGCAAAATTAGGTTACTTAAGGTGAGCCTAGTAACTGATGGTTTTGGGTCTTGTTGTTTGTAACTTTTGGTGAGCCATGGTGCAACCAACAACATGGTAAAAATCTCTGCCATTAATTTGGTGTGGATGGGTAATCTTATTATATAAAGCTGAAGTTGTGTGTCTGTGTGAAGCCTTTTTAAAAGTTTATAGAAATCCATATTTACCACTTTTTCATAAAAATTTTTACATCAATGGAATTTTCTCGATGTGAACTTTCCAGTGCAGTAATTAGTTTTTTAAAATTCTGTTTACTTTGTGTGATTTAAGGGAGATTTGGCTGTTGTTTCTAGCAACTTTTATACTTCTTCCCTTCTACTTGGAACAGCGTTCTTACACATGCGCTCAACAGAGAGAGAAAGTGATACATACAACGTCATAAATTAAACTTTCTTCTCAGTATTCTTT
>NC_068984.1:59556110-59563231 GCF_001194135.2 Octopus bimaculoides
TTTGAAGGAAACAACTGCAGGTTATTTTTGAGAAGTGTTCCCCACTCAGTGGTGTTTTGGAGCAAGTCGTCCATATTTGTTTCATTTTTCTCTATTATGTGCGTAAGTGCATCCATAGATTTCTAATGAAGTAATAGGCAGTGAAGAGAAGCCGTCACAAGAAAACTTTTAACTACCTCTATTCCTTTCTCCCCCTCTTCCTCTCTCGCTCTCTCAACCGCATACACGTGCAAGTACACAATCATTCAGTAAAATATAACTCATGTTCGTCAATGTTTTGTAAATATACCATGATTTTCACTAGGGTGTTAGGGTTAGTGTTTCAGGGTTAGGGGTTAGGGTTACGGTCAGGGTTGGGGTTTTAGGGTCAGGGTTGGGGTGTTAGGGTTTAGGGTTAATGTTAGGGTTAGTGTAAGGATTAGGTTTAGGATTAGGGTTGGGTAATTGTGCGGGTGTTAATCTGAAAAATTACAGATATGTGAAAAGTACCAACCTCGCCATCTATTATAACTTTTGTTGTTCTGTTTAATATATACATAGATTTTACCTCTAAAGAAGAGAGTTTCTGGGGAAAGAAAGCAACCGGTTTAAAATGACAGCAACAGACTGCAGCAATTTACCACATTCCAGAAGCTACTTTGAACATAATGCAAAATGGTGCATCAACATTTTCTGGCCAATCTGATAGAATTCTGGCAAAACTGTGTACCAACAGATGACCAGCAATTGCTTCATCAGAAATTGCCGTCCTAGTTCATGCGAAAAGGGATTACCCTGCTGTATATAATCAGGGCAGCGCAAAAAGTTGTTTTGCACAAGTATTTGTATAGCCAATTAGACGGATGAAATTTACGTACACTTAATAATGTTATGCAAAACAGCCTTCAGACTTTCCCTATTAATTTCATCGTCTTTTGAATTATGAACATATTTACATCATAAGGGTTTTTTCGTTGTAAGGCTTTCTTTTTTAGTTGATTTTCACCTAGCAAGACTTATCGCATAGATGGCGTAATAAGTCACACCCGGACAAGGTTGGGTTATACTGCTAGTATCAAATAATTCAATCACAACATATATTTTAATTAAACACGAAAAAAATTGAAATATTATCATCACTTACATGAAAAAATTGAAATATTATCTTTCAGTAGTTTATAAGGTGAGATCTTATATTATTAATTGACATATTATTAATTATCTTATAACAGCAATGCCTGGAAAAATCATGGATTACATGGAAAAATGTGAGCTGTAAAAGTATAGGACAAGCTATTACTTCTAGTAAAGTAAAGAATAAGAAACTTTTTACTTAAAATATTGCAGCTAAAATTAAAATTTGAAAATTAAAACTTATTTTATTATAGTTTACAAATAACACTATACTTAAGTAGAATTTGGCTAATTTACTACCTTGAATACAAAAAAAAGTGACTAATTAGACAAACTTACAAATTAGCTGAAAAGTTTTGTACAATAAATTTAAAAGATGAGAACTGTAAAGAGTGATAAATTAGAAGAACTAGCATTCTTTGCTGCAATATTTTACATAAAAAGTTTCTTATTCTTTACTTTACTAGAAGTAATAGCTTGTCTTATACTTTTACTGGTGTAATGACTTGTCCTGTACTTTTCCATGTTTATAATCTTAAGAATATGACTTTTCATGCTTGCATTTTTCCATGTAATAAAGAATATGTTTGTTGGTAAAATAACATCAATATTTAACATTTTCTCATATTTGCTGCTTCTCTCTTATATTTTGCAGGAAATAACCAGGATAGAAGATATTCAAATCTGTATTGACACTTTGGAACAACACAGCTGGAACTTAGATGTATGTTATATTTTATATTTAGCAATTTTTAATTAATGCAAAACTTAGACATTGAATAAAGGGCTTATGAAGTATAATAGCTGTGAGGTTAAGATGATTGGCTGCAGACCATATGATCATCAAATCTCACTTCAGCTTTTGTGGTGGTGTTCCCTGAGTATTATACATAATTTGGCTTGCTTCAGTTCTTCTTGAGAAAAAGAAAGAAAAAAGGAAAGGAAACAGAATAAAAATATTCCTCTCGTGCAAACATGTTGGATTGGATGTAAAGTATTGAATCAAATCAAATCATCATTTAACGTCTGCTTTCCATGCTAGCATGGGTTGGACAATTTGACTGGGGGCTGTCAAACCGAATGGTCACACCAGACTTCAATCTGATCTGGCAGAGTTTCTACAGTTGGATGCCTTTCCTAACGCCAACCACTCTGAGAGTGGATTATAAATATCAATGAATAAACTTTCTAGTTTATTCTTTGGCTGGTTTCAGTCATTGGGTTACAACCATATTACAGCACTAAGTTTGATTATATGAGCCCTTACACTTTGGTACTTAAAGTTGATTGGGTGTAAGGGGACATAATTGGAGCAGCAGAGAGCACCATAAAGTATTTTTGACTGTGTGGTCAAATTTAAGTTTTTATTTCGATGAAATAATGAACAGTGATTCTTCTACCTCATACCAATATGTGCATGGGCTCTCACCCACATAGAATGGACTGCTACTGAGTTTTGTTTACCAAATTTCATGTACAAGACTTTGGTCAATCCAAAGTTATGGTAGAAGATACTTGCCCAAGGTAATGCACAATACATTCAAACCCAAAATAATATATGAACAAAGCAAATTTCTTAACCACATAACCTTGCATGAATGTATATCCTTAGCTATTGCTAGTGCCTTAGCTGTTTCTCTTGTTGCAATAAGAAAATACACATGGTCACCAATGTATTTTAAAATATGTTGCTCAAGTTATTGTCTTGAAGTAGACCTATTAGATAATAGGGTCTTACCTACATTATCTGAAAATAAGATAGGATGGTCACCAATGGGATGTCTTTGATCATAGGTGTACTTAATCAGACTGACCTATGGTTAAACAATAACAACAAAATATATATGCTAAGCTTCATGCTTCTTCAGAACAATCACAAACATGAAAATGCTACACAAGTTTAGACATGTTTTCTTGATAGCCAAAGTAATATATTTTTCTTCTACTGATTTGTATGAGTATTTCAAAGAGTTTTAGCTAATTTATATTGTCCCTGGGCAAAGTTGACTTGAGCATAAAGAAACAAAACCAAATACTACTAAGTATCTGGCCTACCTTGATGCACTGATCCTATCACCTTTGTATTTACATCTGACAGAAATTTCATTCAAAATGTTTCAGTTGACCTTTTTACACTTAGGTTCAATCCCAGAACAGTATGGTTGTGAAACTAACTTAGCCACATAGCCATACCTGTGCCCATTCTATATATATATATGTATATATATATATATATATATATATATATTTAATGTTGTGAATGAGACTTGCCTTGGAAAATAAACTCTTTATGTGCTTCTATAATATAAAGTATCTTTTAGGACTTCACATTTAACTTCATGCCAAGAATATAATTTTTAAGTGTAGTTAACTAAAATTTATTCAGGGAACCTAAATATATTTCTTTTGAAACAGTAGTATTACAAAAGGTAGTGCATTGTCATCATTATTATTATTATAGCAGCAGACAAAATGACTTATAGTATTAACCCTTTAGCATTCAGATTACTCTGTCAAATATAATACATGTTCATTCACATTAATTTGAATTAATCATGTGTTCTCTTGTAATCTTGAGATTTCGATGATGTGATTATGTTTTGAATGACATTGTTGGATATGCGTGAGAGGCCAGATCTGGCCAGTTTAAACATAAAACAGGTAGAAAATTTGGGGTTGGATATTGCCAATTTAAATGCTAATGGTTTAATCAGGGCCTTTTGCGGTTTGAGTTAAAATTCTGCTGATGTTAACCTTGACGTAGTTCTAGAGTTGATAAAATTAAATATTAGTTGAGTATTAGGTTGAGATAACTGACTTCACTTCCAGTACCACCTTCTCCACACCCCAGTCTGTTGTGCTGATCAGCATTGATAGATATCTCTCATCACTAAAAAAAAAGCAGTCAATCAACTTTATTTATCTGCATTCTTGCATGAAGTAACAAATAGTAATAACAGCAGTATAATTATAAATCCTAATTTATATTAGAATTTCTAATTTCAAATAAATTTGCGTCTCTTATCATTGAATTCTGTGTCAGGAAGTTGTTTCTAACATCTAGGTGGCCATTTTGTTCTCATACACACCAGTAGACAGTTTGGATCACTAAGTTGAGAGAGTACTATCATCCAAGAGGTCTGCAGTTTATATTCTATTATTGGCACTGCATTGTCTGTGGCCAAGACACTTAACTATTAAATGCTGAGTTAATCTATCTGTGAGTAGGCACTGCAGAATACAAGCATTTAATGCTGTAAGAAGTTGCAGCAGTGTAAATTTGAAGAGTGGTTCATTAACTTGCTCTGCCATGATCAAATATTTGTGTGGACATGACTCCTCTTCTTGTGGGCATGGTCAGAAGAGGAGTTAGGTCTCACTTGTCAATAATGTTGATTACCAGTTGATGGCTCTCTTTGGTCATGAAAGAATGAAATGATATTGACCCAGTCATCTGCCAGTTGGACAGATTGTCAAAAGAAATAACGGAAACATCAGTATATATGATATTGACCATTAGTATCTCTCCTGCTTTCATCAATCTGTTTAACTATTTGAATGTGCATTTTTGGTTGACTTTTTGTCTTCTACAACTTCTAAGTGGAAAAACCACATCATTAACTCCTATAAAATTTAGGGCAAGCAGTTTTTTCTTCAGCTCTACTGTTGTCCTCTTATAAACTGTAAAATGGCTGTACAATAAAGATGCATCACTATCATCATCATATGTTCACTTTTCTGTACTCGAATGAGTCAGATGGAATTTGTTGAAGCAGATTTTCTACAGCAGGATGCCCTTCCTGTTGCCAATCCCCTCTGGTTTCCAAGCAGGGTAATATTTCCTATGGCCAGACATTTTCTGCAGAAGACTTGAAATGAACAACATTACTGGTATGATGATAATGTTCATTTTCAACCATCATGTGATGTCAAAACAAGGACACAACGTGTGCTTGCATGTGCAATAGGCTTTTTAGTTTCCATCTGCTAAATTCACTCACAAGGCTTTGTCAGAAATTCAGATCTTCAGCCATTATGTTGTACTCTTGATCGAAGCATAAAATTCTACTTGTTTTACTTTGCTTAAGTGATTTAAAGATGAGTTCTACTTTCTATTTTCATAAGATTTACTAATTTTTTTTTCTATTCTTATATGCAGGAAGCTGTCCAAAGTGCTATCCCCACTGATGTATGTTCACCATCTGTAGACAGAATTGCATTTGATACAACAATAGTTACAACAACCCCTTCCGCCATAGCTACTGCCACTTCTACCACAAACACCACTCCAGCAAGTTACCATGTTTCATATAATGATAATGAAACCAGTTACTCTAAGTCTTACTCCTTGTCAACATCTACACCTGCCTTGTTTAAAACCGATTCATTTCCTGATATGAGCTACTCTCACCAGACAGTTTCTCCCTACCAGTTAAAGTTCATTGTGGAACACAAAAATGACTTTGTTGATTTATTTATAGAGAATACAAAAACTGTTGGTAGGTAAAAAGTATTCTTTTTCCCCTTATAACAAAACATCTTTTGTTACAAAAGCATTGCATTCTTGAAAATCCTTGCTATAACTTGAAGCCCATGTCATGAAACCTATTTTCCCATTGATGTGGAAGTCCATGAACACACGGACCTCACTAGGAAAATACATTTAGTGTTACAGAGCTCTAAATGATCATTATCCTATATGGCAAGATTTTAAGTAATGCAATGCTTTTAGAATATAGGGATGACTTTTTTCTGTTTTTTCATTATGATTTTATTAGTACATTTTTATGTACTATATTCTTTGTGTTTCACATTCGTTATAGTAATGATCTTTGATATTCTCTGACTGATTTCAATCATTGGGTTGCAACCATACTTGGGCTGTCGAAGTTAAATTTTTTTTTTTAGTTGGGTATATTTGCTCAGCCTGGTATTTATTTTAGTACTTTATGCTAGGAGAATAGGGAGCAGAGCGGATAAAGTAATCTCAGTTTATCAACTGACTAAATTTAATTTTTTTCCATAAAGAGATGTATCTCATTACCTTAAGGTATTTTTGTTTGATGCCCCAAATTTATGCACGCGCACGCGTGCACACACAAGATCATGAGCTTCTGTGTAGTTTTCCTCCACCAAACTCCACTCATATGATATTGATCAACTCAAGACATCTGCCCAAAGTGCAGCTCAGTGGAATCGAAGCTGGAGTCACATAGTCACAAAGTATGCTTCAAAATGGAGGAACTAATATCTTGCGATATTTATAGAACCTGATATCGTTTAGTCTCTCTGGTCAACCCTGATCAACCAAGCCTACAAACTAAGGCAGTCCAGTTGTGGCCATCCCACAACTTCCAAATTAATCAAGATGTAACTGAGATGAAAAGAGTGACAGAAGATTTTGTTATTAAAAATGAAAGAATGAAAAAAGTAATATTAATCTGTTTATTTAATTAAAGAATTGAATAATACTAATCAGTGTAAACTTCAAAAAAATTGGTTTCAATTAACTGAGGGTCTTCATTAAACAAATAAATAAATGGGTTAATAAAATTCTTAAATTAAGTTCATTTACTGTGATGTCTTTTGCCACTGATTGTTCTTAAGTATCTCTAGCTACATGTTAGTGTCTTTGTTATAACACTGTGTAATATGATTTCTGTCCTTGGGTAGCAGCTGTTATTTCCTATTTGCTTACTCCTAGGAATTATGAAAAATGGTTAATATTTCTTTCAAACTTTGCTTTTCTTACTACATTTATTCAAACACCAAAGAATCCCTCTCGACACATGGCTATGATGCTCCCCTACTGCTCATGATCAGAGATCTCATGTCATCTATCAAGGGACATGCTTAAGTGGTTAAGCTCAAGCAACTGTCAAACAAATCTGTGGTATTGAGCAGATTATTTGCTATAATGATATTTCTGCTTCAGCATCTCCATGCTAAATCTGTCTGAAATGTAATGGAAAATGGGTCCATTTCAAACCATTGATGTCCAGATCACA
>NC_068984.1:59563331-59573175 GCF_001194135.2 Octopus bimaculoides
CCGGAACCATGTGGTTGGTAAGCAAACTACTTACCACACAACCACTCCTGTGCCTATGATTAAAATAGTTTGATCATCCAAAACCCTATTTATTTATTTTGATGGCTTGATGTCCATCCTATTATAAATCATAGATAGTGATCTCCATATATTTACTATGGTGCCATTATGAAGTACTAAACTAAAAACTGCCATCGTTAAACTAAAAGCTGTCATTGCTTCTTATTGTAATAACATTGCTTGATTTATTCCTATATAAACTTTTAAAGAATTTTTTACATTTTGAAAATGTTGAGTGAGTTCAGGCTTTAAAACTACAAAACTACTAAGTCTTTATCATGGGGTGAGTTTTATTATTTGTTGGGTTACCTATGAACACTTCTTTTCCTTCTAGTTATCGAAGGAAATCTTGTTGAGTCAAGAATCTTGCACACCAAATATCAAAGTAAAGTATTTTACTCTTACTTCCGTTCTGAAAAGACATGAAATAATTTTAGCTTAGCAAACTTACAACCCACAGACCAATTAGAAGAGGTTATTTAAGTTAATAATGATTATGTACACCTTTGTAAGTTATATTTGTTTATAGCCATGTGTAATTTTTTTTTTATCTAATTCTGCTAAACAACTAAGTTCTCCCTGCATTTTGCAGTGATGACCATGATATCGAATTACAGTAAAATATATTGGCCCATTGAGAATTGCTTTTACCAGGCACACTGCATGGTTTGAGAATGAGGCTCAAACAATTAGCATTTTTACTCAGCCAGTTGCCTCTTTCCAGTTTGCTTCATTATCATTTATTCTTTCATATCACTGAAAACCAGATCTTTAGATTTGTTTGTTACATTTCTGGCAAATGAACTCTCCTCATTCCCTCCAAATTTTCAGTTTCAGTTGGGTCTCAAAATCAGAACTTACTTTCTGGCAAAACATGAAGAAGGCGGTACAAAGAAGTGTCAACTGTTTCAAATAAATGTTTCTTTTTTTTTCCCCTTTTGTATTTTCCCAGGATTTTTGAAAAAAGAATTATCTCGGCGTCTAAGTATACCTGTGAATTACCTTCAATTGAAAGGTTGGCCTTCATGTAGTAAAATAACAGATTCGGTTAGTATCTATTTTATTCTAATTTCTGTATTTAACATGTCATTATTAATTCTTGAAGCAATCACCAATCACTAAATAAAATATGCTATCATTTCGTATTTGAAATAACAAACAGATAAGTTTTATTTCACTTTAATTCACATAAAAAAAAGACACCATTTTCTGCTAAGTTTTAATTCCTTTATCAAATGTTCCTCGTAATTTCATTTCATTTTAGGCTTTGCATACTGGTTGTGTCTGTTTTGTCTTTTTGTTATTTTGAGTAACAAGTGTAGTGTGTGAGATTATTATTTTTTTTTCTTTTTCCATATTTGCAGTGCATTTTGAATGAATTAAATTTACCTCAAGAAACCAAATTAAAAGTACATAACACACAAAGTAAAGCTGCAACATCATCTCAGACAGGATCTAGAAATACAGTTACTGCTGACAGGTGAGTTCTAATGTTTTACCTCTTATACCTTAGTAAACTTTAACTTAATGGAGTATTTACTAGTCATTCTTTCCACAATTGTGTGTAGACTTTTTGTGGAGGAACATCTTGAAGAATGGTGATGTTAACTTCCACAAAATGGAAATGACATCAGGACTTCTACATTGTGTGTATGCTTGTGCATATAGTGTATATGTGAATGAATAGAGCACATAGTCCCTCATTCTCTGTATGTTATTTGGTGCAAGCCATTATACTCTGATTACTTATATATCATATTAAGACATTGGAAAGATTTCTCTAATGGTAAAACCTAAACTCTCTATAGTTTATCAAGTAAATCATTCTAAAGGAATAAATTAAGAGTGAAGTCTGAAACTAATATAGATTTATAAAAGATTATATTCATCTAAATACTGTAAAAATCTGATGAGCATTAGTACATCATTAGTCTTCTATGTTATAAATCACCATCAACATTTTAAAGTCTGCTTATCTACTTCTTCCCATTTCTTCCATGGATTGCCTTCCTATTTCAGTGCATTACTTTTTCACATCAGTATATCTATTCACATTACATGTTCATCTAGTACAGCCACCCCCACCCCCCACAGTTGTTCAACGTCCTCTTTCCATGCTGGCATGGGTTGGATGATTTGACATGGAGTTGGCTAGCAGAGAGCTGTCCAGACTCCAACTATCTATTGTAGCATAGTTTCTATGGCTGGATGCCCTTCCTAATGCCAACCACTTAGCAGAGTGTGCTGGGTGGGTTTTTTTTTTTTATAAAAGGTGTGGTTCGCATTCAGTTCATTACATGTGAATAAAAGATGGGTATTCATGGCTTTAACATCCTTGATTAGAAGTCTGTTTGATTTGAAATTGACCTGAGGTCAAACAACATCACTATGTCCTAATACATTTTCAGTTTACTTGTGCTCTTTCTTCTATGCACATCCAGTGAATCATGTTTAAAACTCCAACATTCTTCCCCCAATTCTCACTATTATCCTGATTCTTTTTTTTTTTTTTTAATTTGCTGTTTTAATTTGCTAACACACAGAACATTGATTATAGATGCATATTATTTTCCAAAACTATCATGTAATATTATTTTACAAAAATAACTGTAAGAATTTATTAACAACTTTGATTTTCTATTATTTTTCAGTTCTAAAACATCTTCCTCTTCATTTGGTGTCTCTGATACTTCCAATAGTCAAAAGGTATGAGTTTATGCTTTTCTCTCTTTTCCCCTACCTCAACAGTTTCCTTTCAGTAGTAATTCGAATTGTATTCACTACAAATGAGCTTGCTCATTGGTGTGTGTGATAGAGAGAGAGAGCAAGCAAGCAAGTAAGCAAGTAAGTGATGTATAGTTGAGATGACAATGAGTGATGTCAATAAAATAGTGACCTGAGGCAGAGTTTAGGAGGACAAGTGTTGAGGGTGTACTGGGTACCAATAGAACCAATGCAGTTTCTTTTTACACAGCTATTGTGATACAAAGAAGAGAGGAGTAGCTTGAGTGTAGACAGATCTCATATGGGTGGCATGGTTTTAATGTACATTTCTCCACACTTGCATGAGTGATCTGATTTTCTACATCACTGCATGTTGCCAATCGTCTTGGTCCCTTGCCATCTCTTCCATGACAAACAACATCATGGCATTATTTTTCACCACTTCATTCCATGCCTTCCTCTGTCTTCCTTTTGCATAAGTTTCATTCACTTTCAGTTCCTAGCACTTCTTTCTACAGTTGTCATCCACTATATGCATCACATGCCTATAACAGTGCAGTCCTCTCTTGCACACTATATCTGATTCCTCTTATATTGAATTTTTCTCTCGGTTCCTATTCTGTTACTCATACACAATAACATTACACATTCAGTGATGCATTTTCACTTCATTTCAAGTCTTCACAAATCCTCTGTATTGAAAGCCCACATCTTGCTACCATGCAGCATTGTACTCCATGTACAAACAGTATACAATGTACCCTTTTTCTCTGAAGGGGAAGCCTTTTGTTACCATTAGAGGTAATATTTTCCTGAGTTTTTTCCAGCCTGTTCTTATTAGTTACCATGCTTTTAGGTCGCTTCAGTAACAAAAGCTGCCAACTACTTCCAGGTTACCTTCTCAGTATTTGAGAGAATCTACTTCCCATGTGTTCTTTGTGCTTAATGTCTATTGCATATGAAGTCAATTGTTTATTTTTTTTTGTTAGCCTACCTGTAATCACACTACTCTTTTTATGTGTCCATTGTTTACATTGAATACATCAAAAGTGGAGTAGATTTCCATCTACTCCTTTTCTCCATATCAAGCATGGCCATTTCCCTGATGATAACAGTCTAGTCTTTTCAAAGTTTACTTTGAGCCTCTTGATTCCAAATTTTGCTTCCAAATCAAGAATTTTTTCTCTAAATCTACAGATCCAGCAGGAAAAGCTGTTGTCAATTTACAGAAGTTTTCTTGCACTGTAAACTTTAAACTGTGGTATGGACACATAAAAAGAGTAGTGAGATTACAGGTAGGCTAGCAAAAAAAGGTAGATTTCATATGCAATAGACATTAAGCACAAAGTGGATGGGTCCCTCATGGACCCCTACCATGCTAAATTCATTGCCAACTCTTATAAATGCTAGAAATTAGAGCTTTGTCCTAGCTAAGTGCTTTTCCTGCAGTTATCTTTTTAAGGAAGATGGCACGAGGAGCACTTTTTCTTGGTACAAATCGAAACTGTAGTTCATCTTGGCTAAATGTCTTCCTTATCAGTTGTACAATAACTTTTATTCTAACTTCATAACCTAGTCTGGCAATATGATGCCTCTTTAATTGCCTCTCTCTAGTGTTAGTTTTTTTTCTTTTGTAGCAGGTGATGATGATAATGATGCTACACTAGTCATTGTATATGGTACCTCTTTGTATCACTTGATTGACTATGTGACTAACTAGCCTACACCCTACTTTGCCAGATATTTTAATCATCTCAGTGAAGGACCAGCCGCCTTTCTGGCCTTCATATTCTTAATTGCACTTGTTAAACTGTTGTTGACCAGAATGGCTAGTCCCTCTCTTAAGTGTACTTAGGGAAAACTCTTCATGCATTCTCCTCCTCCAATAACCTCTCATGGTAGCACTTCCATACCTCTTTCTTTTTAGTATCAGTCAGAGCAAGTTTGTTATCATCCTGTGCGAAACTTTTGTCTTTTGATTTTTCTCTCACACATTGTCTTGTTATGTTGAATATTTCCTGCTACCACTCTTCAGGAACATTGGCAAACCTCTTACTTTTGGCTTCTCAACTTGTCAAGTATACCTGACTTCTAGCTTCTTTACATGATATTGCTCTTTGCTGCTCCTTGCTTCCAGTCTTTCCAGGCCTCTCTTAGCTTTTATGGCTTTATCTACAGAACTGTTCCACCACCTGTCACCTTCATTTTTGGCTGGAACCTTACTCCATCCATGTATCTGATCTGTTACTTTCATGGATGTAATTTCTTGAAAACTTTTTGAAAGCTTCACTGTGATACGTGATTTTTACTGTTAATTCCTTCTCTTAGCCATTTCAAAAGACTTCTTTCACAGAAGCTGATGGAAGATTTGTTTGATCAGTGTTACAGTAATGTTTGTTTTGGGTAATGGGTAAAGACCCCCTTCGATCATGAATGACCATGGGATTGCACCTAGAAAGTTCCCCTCTGAGGCACAAGTCTGGACAAGGTTGTTTATGGAAGACCAGCAGTAGCCCCTGCATACCAGTCTCCCTTCTCCATGTCACTCATGTTATCCAAGGCAAAGGCCAATACAGCTTGACACCAGTGGTGTCGCAACTCATTTCTACATCTAAGTGAACTGGAGCAATGTGAAATAAAGTGTCTTGCTCAAGAGCACAACACAGCCTGATTTCGGAATCGAACTCCCAACCTCATGATTGTGAGCCCAACATGCTAACCACCGATTTGGGTGATATGTGTAAAAATCCATATTTTAATGATAGAGCAGATTTTTCAACCCAGGCTGATACTTTTGTGTGCTGCATATTTTATACAGGTGTGTATAAAAGTTTTGAAGTGAGTTGCATAATATTAGGAAATTAAGAAAAGCTTGTACTGGTACAGGTGTATTCCTTTGATGCAAAGGGATCTATTCATTCCTGTTTAACCCTTTTGTGACCATATTTTTGTTGAAATATGCTACCTTTGCTTCAATTCGTCATCATTATCAGTATTTAATGTCCATTGTCCATCTTAGCCTGGTTTGGATGATGTGACCAGAGCTGGCAAGCTGTGGAGCTGCACCAGACTCCAGTCTGATTGGCATGGTTTCTATGGCTGGATGCCCTTCTTAATGCCAACACACTTTATAGTGTGCTGGGTGCTTTACACTACCAGAAGGATCAGTCTTAACACTTCTGTTGTGGATTGCAGGTCTTCTTGAGTATGGCAAGGTGCCAGGTACCTTGGTCCTTCATCCCATGTTTTCCTGAATCTCCCACTAACATTGGTTCCATCCACTAAATAATTTTAGCATTATTAAGTAGGTGTTTAGAACAAAAAGTGAACATAAAATTTTGATGGAAAGTTATAATTTAGATAACTTCAAAAAAAGAAGTTTGTATTTTAAAACAAGGAGCAGTCTTGGGCAGGTTGGTATCAAAAGGGTTTTTTAATAATTTCTTTTTTTATACTTGTTTATGTAATGAAACCAGCAAAAAGCAGATATACTGTAATATATTTAATACCTTATTCAGTGTGCTTTGGATTGAAAATGGTTAAATTGCTGCATTTGGGGGATTTGCTTGCTACATTAAGCAGGTTGAAAGGGTTTCTATGAATTTATGAACTACAGCTATTTTGTCTTTACATTTCTTTCTTCAATCCTTACCTGTTTTTCTCAAGTCATAATGTCAAGAAGGAATGTCAACATCGTCATTCGGCTCAAGCAATGACAAGAATGGAACATCAACATTTGTGCATGCACAAACATGAGTGATGTTTTTAATTTATGAATTGACTGTTTTTGGTATTTATATAAATGATTAATGCATTCTACAGCATTGTCAGAATACTAGACATTTTCAGTTAGACGGATTGTGAAAAAGAAAGTCTTAATGATTTGGTTAAGTCAACAAACTGTACAAAACCTTTTCTTTTTTTCACTCAAATCATTTTTTGAAAGCTCTTTTTCTTAATTATAAATTGATGCTACTCAAATACAATTCATATGGTAAAACCAACTTTGAATTCTGCTAATGTGACCCTCTGTATTATTGCTCTTACTAACCAGAAAAAGCAGCCAAATCTTTCTCCTGTCACATCTTACCATCTTAACAAGAAGGGCACATTGAATAATATAGTCTCAGTATGTGTATTTCACATTAAAAAGAAAAGTGGGATACCTAACATCAGGAACAGTTTTTGATCAGGACTTAGAACAACAGCAAGAACCTCAAGATTTAGTGGTTAGTTTCAGATTTTTTATGCATGATTATCAATTATTTTCATGCAGTTGGGGAGATTAGTATTTGTCTCATTTCTCTCATTTAGATGTCATTGCTAATTACTGTTACTGTTTATTGCAGGACAAAGGAATGGAGGTTGATGACAACGATGAGGATGATGATGATGATCAAGTTGATGACTATGATGATGATGACGATGTGGATCTCATAAATGAATACATGTGGAATGACACTCAACCTAAGTTTGGTCCATTAAGTAAGTAGTATCAATTACGAAGAAGGTATTAAGTATTAAGGGCAACGAGTTGGCAGAATCGTTAGCATGTTGGGCAAAATGCTTAGCAGCATTTCAACCATCTTTATGTTCTGGGTTCAAATTGTGCCATGGTCAGTTTTGCCTTTTATCCTTTCAGAGTTAATGAAATAAGTACCAGTTGATCGGGTAAGAGAGGTGTCAATGTAATCAACTTATAGCCCCTACCCCCGAAATTACTAGGCTTGTGCTAAAATTTGAAATCAATTATTAAGAAGGTAGATGTGTTGTTAGTGGTTATGAATTACATCCAAACTGTTTTTGTTACTTGGGTCACTCCCTTGTGTACACTTTAGCCATAACCCTTTAGCATTCAGATTGCTCTGTTAAAAGTTTAAAAGTAATGCTTATTTATTCATTGCTTTGAATTAATGCATCATCTTGCAACTTTGAAATTTCAATGATGTGATTGTTTATTTTTAGAATGGCATTGTAGTGTAAGAGTGAGAGGCCAGATCTGGCCAGTTTGACTATAAAGCAAGTAGAATATTTTGACCAGATATGGCTGGTTTAAATCCTAAATGTTTAAATCCTGTAATAGTTTGGACTTTTATTTGTTGGGCATCACAAATCAGTGTGGTAGTTTCTATGTAGTCATTCAAATTGCTGAAAGCAGCAGCCAGATTGGTCACAAATCATTTCTCACTGTCTACTATTCTGAAGACAGAAGAACATGTTGAGTAATCATCATCATCATCGTTTAACATCCACTTTCCATGCTTGCATGGGTTGGATGATTTGACTGAGGACTGGTGAACCAGATGGCTACACCAGGCTCCAATCTGATTTGGCAGAGTTTCTACAGCTGGATGCCCTTCCTAATGCCAACCATTCCGAGAGTGTAGTGGGTGCTTTTACGTGCCACCGGCATGAAGGCCAGTCAAGTGGTACTGGCAACGGCCACGCTCAAAATGGTGTATTTTACGTGCCACCTGCACAGGAGCCAGTCCAGTGGCACTGGCAACGATCTCGCTCGAATGTCTTTACACGTGTAATGCATATACAATTGAGATGATGTTTGCTAGATTTCTTTTGATTTTGACTGTGAGTCTGTTTGATCAGTGCTGACCTCAGGCTAATCAACAATTACCACCAAATATGCCATTATAGTGTTATAGCTAATTTCTTGCTGTGAGCCATATATTAATAGCTTTTCATAAAAAAGCACATCAGTTCAAGATATGGATGTGTGTATACATGTAAAATCAGCATGAAAACTGGTGCTCTTCAAATAATCTTTTGCAGTATTTACTCCAAGTTACAAGCTCTCTTCTGTCAGTGTTGCCATTTTAAATGCAGTGAATCAATACTGTTTGGCTTGTTGCAAACTTAACCAATGCCAATGACGCTGTTGTTTACGAGTTGTGATATGAAAGCAAAAAAAATACAATTTTACTTACTAAAAGCATTCATTTTTCTTTTACCATTTCTTAGTGCCAGAAGATTTCACAGATGAAACTGTAGCACTGGAACAGTTTACTCGTGGATTCATTGATCGGTATGATTAAATCTTAATCCTTTAGGATTTGAGATTATTCTGTCAAATAAAATGCTTATTTATTTGCAATGTTTTAAATTAATCATGAATTATATTGTAGCTTTCAGATTTTGATGATGTGATTATTTTCAGAATGACATTGTAGAGTAGGTGTGAAAAGCTGGATCTAGCCTGTTTGGGCTGGATATTACTGGTTTCAATGCTAGAGTTAAAGTTAACATGGCCTTAAGATTAAGAAATTAGCTTCCCAATCATATAAATCCAAGTTTGATTAATGTTGTGCTAAGTCATGAGTGCCTTCTGCTATAGCTTTGGGTTAAATGAAATCTTAAAAATGAAATATGGTCACTGGAAACTGTGGAAGCCTGACTGGTTGTGTGTGTGTGTGTGTGTTTATCTGTGAAAGTTGTCAGTTCCGTTTCTTGCACGAGATCATCTGTGAGAAAGAAAACTGTTGTGTCCATGTTCCTGGTAAACATGACATCCTGTACACTCTTAAAAAAAAATAGTGGAATTAAAAAAAAAACATCGCTTGATTGTAAAATAGGTACAGATTGGGGACCAAAACATCATCTGGTTTCAAAAATACTACCCAGCATAGAAAAATCGATGTGAGATATATATATATATACTCTTATACTTGTTTCTCAGTCATTTGACTGCAGCCATGCTGGAGCACCGCCTTTAGTCGAGCAAATCGACCCCAGGACTTATTCTTTGTAAGCCTAGTACTTATTCTATCAGTCTCTTTTGCCAAGCCGCTAAGTTACAGGGACGTAAACACACCAGCATTGGTTGTCAAGCGATGTTGGTGGGGACAAACACAGACACATAAACATACATATACACGACTGGCTTCTTTCAGTTTCCATCTACCAAATCCACTCACAAGGCTTTGGTTGGCCCGAGGCTATAGTAGAAGACACTTGCCCAAAGTGCCACACAGTGGTACTGAACCCGGAACCATGTGGTTGGTAAGCAAGCTACTTACCACACAGCCACTCCTGCGCCTGGCATATA
>NC_068984.1:59573306-59584985 GCF_001194135.2 Octopus bimaculoides
GCTATTTAAGCAACCAGTAAAACATACATATTTCAGTTTGGAAACAGCCACTTGAAGCTTGAAACTTGTATCAGAGTAACTCACTGTAAACATTATTTTTAAGATTAAAATAAAATTATCCCTCCAAAAAAGCCATCTCTACTCATTTTTTCAAATATATATATATGCTGGTGCCACATAAAAAGCACCCAGCCCACTCTGTAAGGTGGTTGATGTTAGGAAAGACATCCAGCTGTAAAATCCTGCCAAAAGAGACAGTGAAGCCCAGTGCAGTCTTCTGCCTAGCCAGCTCCTATCAAATTGCTCAACCTATGCCAGCATTGAAAACAGATCTTAAATAATGATGATGATGATGATGATGATGATAAATGCATGCCTGGCTGGCTATGCAGTTAAGAAGTTCATTTTGCAACCATGTGGTTTTGGGTTCAGTCCCACTATGTGTCACCTTGTGTAAGTGTCTTCTATTATAGCCCTGGACTAAGCAGTGCCTTGTGGGTAAATTTGGTAAATGGAAACTGTGTGGAAACCTGTTGTATAAATATATATATATATATATATATATATATGTGCGTGTGTGTGTGTTTGTCTCTGTGTTTGCCCCTATCCCCTGGCTTGACAATAAGTGTTGGTGTATTTACATCCCTATAACTTAGCAGTTTGGTAAAAGAGACAATAAAATAATTACCAGACTTTAAAGAAAGTAAGTACTGGGGTCAATCTATTCTAAAACCCTTCAAGGCAGTGCTCCAGCATGGCCACAGTCCAGTGACTGAAACAAGTAAAGGATAAAGGTAAAAGATTGATATAAACAAGTATAATTTGCAGTATTTGGCTACGTCTTTTTATACTCAGTTTGACTGTTGTTGAAATAAGGCACCAATTAAAATACTGGGGTTGACATACTCTTGAAAGTGGAAGTTGCCTTAGCATGGTCACAATCCCAAGACTGAAAGAATTAAAATTAATTACACTGTCTCTTTTTCTCTCTGAATGAAAGCACATGGCTTAGTGCTTAGGGTATTTGTCTCATGTTCATATGGTCATGAGTTTGATTCTCAGTGGTGCATTGTGTCCTTGAGCAAGACACCTTATTTCACATTACTCCAGTCCCCTCAAGCTGGCAAAAATGTGCATCTGTAATTCAAAGGCCTAGCCCTGTCACATTGTGTGTGTCATGCTGAATCTCCTTGAGATCTACGTTAAGGGTACACGTATCTGTGGGAGTGTTTCTGTTGATTGTATCAATTGGAACCCTTGTCGTTATCGATGCAGTTCTCTCAAAATGTTCTCTTTTGTATCAGTTTTGTCTCTTGTGTGTTAATAAGATTAGTTATAAAAACATGTGGGCCAATTCTACCATATATATGACACATTTAGAAAATTACATTGCGATCTATAGAGAAAATGCTATTTTCTTATCAGCAACTTAGCAGTTGAGCTGAGCAGTAAATTGGCATCACTTGAACCAGTGCTTTGGCTGCTTGTTGACCTTTTATAGGAAGATGTAAGTTTGAACCTTTAATCTGTTATTTTGGTGCAGACATAATTGTGCAGTTAAGTTCACTTCACAATCATGTGGTTCTGGGTTCAATTCTGTTGTGTAACATGTTGAGATAATTGTCCAAGGTGCTCTGTAGTGGCATTGAAACCAGAATCATGGTTGTCAGGTGATCTTCTCAACTACATAGCCATATCTATACTTAATTTCTCAAGCACATGGCCATGTGCTGACACTCAACTTTTTAACAACGCATCCTGTCTTGATATTTTGCAGGAAGGTCATACTTTCAATGGTGTTTCAAACATCTTTTAAGATTTACAGTGTTTTCATTGTGTGTGCTATGCTTTTATATCATAGCTCCAATTTAACCCAAGTCTTATGGGTGAAATTGGGGAGGTAGAATGTACCTATTATTGAGTAGTAGAGTTAGTCTATTGCTTGGTCTAACATCACTAATTTGCCTCTTGGCTTCATTTAGCAGAGTCCTCTCTGTTGCAAATATTCAACCAGGTCTCTGATCTAAGGATTACAGGATTTTCTTACTATACTACTTTCTACAATTGTAATTTGAGTTGTTTCTTTCTCCTTTTCTCACCACCAGTCTTGGAAACCCTGCTAAAAAAAGGGGAGGGGCAGGAGGTCATGGATTGCCCTTTTCTGGGCGAGTCACACAAAAAAAAAAGGACACATTTAGACATAATCCCATTTCTTTATCAGTAACTTAACAGTTGAAATAAACAGTCAAGTGCTATCATTTGAATCATTGATTTGTTTGGTTGTTGACTATTTATAGAAAGAATTAAACTTGATGTGGCTTTTGCTCTTTTTATTGATGTTATGTTTGTCTTTCAGATTTGGAGAATGCCATCCTGAATTCTATATCGGATCATTAGATGATGCTATTAAGGATTCCTTGATGTTAAAAGCCAAAGAGGTGAGATGCTTTAGATTCTTATTTTGAGGTACTCAGAGAAACTTAATTAATGAAAACTAAATTTCTGTTGTGTATTTGTGTATGTGTTTGTATTGCTGCTTTTGTATTTTGTTTGAGCAATATAATTATAGTACTAAATGTGAAAACGCTAATAAATATATTCTAGACTATCAGATGACTGGTTACTGTAAGAAATTCCCTACATTCTGCTAACAATTACTTTGATGAGAAACTCAAAACTGATGACTCAGTAGGATTTTAAAAAGTTCTCAAATCAGTGTTATGCATACAGTGATGTGACAAATCAGTCGAGTTACTAATCAGTCAGCTTTGACGTGGTTTCATCCTCTATATGAATTATTTAATTTCAATCGAGGCTCATGACTGGATGTGTTTTTAGTGTTAGTTGGAAAGGA
Organism: Octopus bimaculoides; assembly: GCF_001194135.2. NCBI lineage: Eukaryota > Metazoa > Mollusca > Cephalopoda > Octopoda > Octopodidae > Octopus > Octopus bimaculoides. The sequence goes on from NC_068984.1 coordinate 59,576,161, forward strand.
GAACAGTAGTGCCCATTACTTTTACTAGGTCTCCTGAGCTTGGCACTAGGGAGAGGGAACAGAAAAATCACAACTCAAAGATTGTAGCAATGAGAAACATCATATAAACATCTCAGTTATTCTGAAATCAATAAGTACAAAAAATATACAAAGACCTCTCAAAACTATATTAGACATCCTTCATTATATTGTTTTGTCTGTGTGGACACTGCTCATTAGTACAGTGCTGAAATGGGTTAAATCATTAGAATTTGCACAAGACTGGTACCTGTACATGCTGGTGCCATGTAAAAAGTACCCAGCCCACTCTGTAAAGTTGTTATTAGGAAGGGCATTCAACTGTAGAAACCATGCCGTTACAGACAATGAAGCTTGGTGTAGTTCTTGCCAGCTCCTGTTAAACCATCCAACCCATGCCAGCATTGCAGAATGGACATTAAGTGATAATGATGATGTCTACTAGATATCAGCTTTTAAAAACATCAAATGATATTTTGTTTCTAGAAGTAAATCTAGAAGTAAATACAAAAGAAGTTGTGTATTAACTTTTGAGATGTTTGTGTATAGATGGTTGATAAAAAAACATCAGCATGGCTGCAGTCCATTGACTGAAACCAGTAAAGGAATTTCTATCTTATTTTTATCAATTCTATAATAAATAACATCACGTATAGATTTTAACCCTTTAGCTTTCAGATTTCCCTGTCGCATGTAATGCTTATTTATTCACATTAAGTGGTGAGAAAGGATCTTCGAACACTGGGCCTCAGTGAGGAAATGACAATGGACCAAGAGAAGTGGCGATTTGCTGTACTTGATAAGACCTGTCAAGCTAAGTAAAATCAGTCTTCCACACATGCAGGCTTGTGCTTCCAGGTGCTGGTGCCACTTAAAAGGCACCTGTGCCAGTGCTGTGTAAACACATCCGTGACAGTAACATGTAAAAAGCACCCGTCACACTCTGTGAAGTGGTTGGCATTTGGAAGGGCATCCAGCTAGAGAAACCATGCTACAACGGACAGTTGGAGCTGGCAAGCAGGAATCTGTCCAAACTCTGTCAAACCATCCAACCTGTGCCAGCATGGAGACCAGACATTAAACAATGATCATGATGTTTTGAATTAATTATGGCTTATATTGTAGCTTCAAGATTTTGATGAGATGATTTGTTTGTTTTTAGAATGACATAAGTAGGATAAGTGAGAGGCCAAATCTGACTGATCTAAACATAAAACAGATACAATATTAGGGTCAGTTTAAATGCTAAAGGGTTAATTTAAAAAAATTGTTTTTCTCTTCACCAGATGTTTTTCTTACTGTCATCTTTTGATTTCTCTTCCAGAGGAAACCACTGGCTGTGTATTTACATGATGACAAGAGTATCCTCACAAATGTTTTCTGTTCAAAGGTTTTATGCTCTCTAGAGGTTGTTAGTTATCTCACTGAAAATTTTTTTGTCTGGGCATGGGATATGACAAATGACAAGAATAAAAAACGGTAATTTGTTTTTGTTTTTTTTACATTTCGTTTATTTTTAGTTGTATTCTTTTTTTAAATTCTAATTCATAATTTAATATCTATTTAGGCCTGTATGTTATTACTAAATCAAAAAGCTTCTTCAGTTTCATTTTTGTGAGCTGATTTATTTAAGAAGAATATTTAGTGTTGGTATAATGATAAAAACATTTGGCCTGTTCCATCTACTGTAGTTGGCAAAAAAAGGGCATTTATCCATAAATGGATCTTCTCTTCAAAATTTTCAACAAAAATACCCTTGTCAGAATTTAGAGACCACTGTGTTACTTATCCTGCCAATCTATTACTTTAATAATAATTATTATTATTATTGTGGTAGTCAGCTGACAGAAATGTTAGCATGCTGGGCAAAAGCTTAATGGTATTTCATCTGTCACTGTGTTCTGAGTTCAAATTCTGCCAAGGTCGACTCTGTCTTTCACCTTTTTGGGATCGATAGATTAAGTACCAGTGAAACATTGGGGTCAATGTAATTGACTAGTCCCTTCCCCTAAAATTTCAGGCCTTGTGCCTTTAGTAAAAAGGATTACTATTATTACATCAAGCTGGCAGAATCATTAGCTTACTTGACAAAATACTTTATAGCATTTATCTAGCTTAACATTCTAAATTCAGATTCTGCCAAGATCGATTTTGCTTTGCATCCTTTCAGGATCAAGAAAATAAGTACCAATTGCACACTGAGTTGATGTAATCGCCTAAAATTTTAGGCTTTATGTCTATAGTAGAAAGGATTATCATGTCTTTTAAGTTCTGAGAGGTTTTTGGGAGCTGATGCTCAACTTGGCTGGAAGAGATAAATGTTTCTTTGATAGGATGGTGATTTAGCGAAAGTATCATTAGCAGATGATCTAATACTGTTTTTTCAACAACTAAGTAAACCGAGGAAATGCAGAATTGAAGAGATCTGTTCCAAAATACAATGGAATGATTGCAGCAGATTCCTGAGTATTTAGTCTTAATACCATTTCCACTTCTTAATGATTTGTCTTTTTAAATGTTTATGCAGATTGCTCAGTAATGCGACCAAACATTTTGGCAGTGTTGCTGCAATGCAAATTAAGAATTATATACCAAACCAACTACCTTTATTATTGATCATCAGTCGTGCCAGGTCAACTAATGAAGTTTCAACTGTGATACAAGGTCAGTTAAGTGAAACTACTCTTGATTTGTGTCCTATGTTGGAAAGAACCTGTTTAAACATTGTTCTTAAATGTGAAATAGCTTGATAACAAAAAAAAAAACAATACTTTTGTAGTGAGTAAAGCTGGGTGGCAAAGAAGCTTGACAGAGATGTGTGTGAGAGAGAGTTTGGAGGGATATATTATCCAGGCAAATACCGTATTGGCTCTCAGTTAAGTTCCATTCAACAGCTAACCACTTTGACCAGTATTTAATGTCTGTGACTACTATTTGCTACTAGTCACTCTGTGAATGCTTCTGATGGTTAATTCCATGTACATTTGATTGGATAGTAAAAATTTTTGTAGTATATATTATTATTAATAATTAAGAGTATGGAAACTTGTTCATCCACAAAATTTATTTTATAGTTTTATACAGCATATTATAATGATCTACAAGCAGTTTTCACTGCATGGACTATTCATGGTTGCAGGTGCAATCTTGCATTATTATTGGTGCAACTTCATTATAGTTCATCCATTTGGTCATCCTTCAAGTGAACTAGATGTATATAGTTAGTAGTTAATAAATCGTATGGTATACACCTGATTGTTTGCCAGTAAAGCATATGTAATCAATGAGAAAGATTGATGCTAGATGGGTCAAAACGATTGTAGTGATCAATAAAGATTCTCATATATTCCATCTCATTCATTGATTTTGTATACATAGATGTGGCTGTGTGGTAAGAAGCTTGCTTCCCAACCACAGTATTCTGGGTTCAGTCCCACTGTATGGCACCTTGGGCAAATGTCTTCTACTATAGCCTTGGGCTGACCAAAGCCTTGTGAGTAGATTTGGTAGGCGAAAACTGAAAGAAGCCTGTTGTGTGTGTGTGTGTGTGTGTATATGTATATATTGGATAATAACACGAATGGTTTACACCTGGTAGCTTTTACTGGTAAAGCACAGTCACTTTCACAGTGATTGTTACCTATGTGGCAAACAAAAGCTGGAAGATGGAATATACAAGAATTTATTAATCACGACAATTGTTTTGACACCTCTAGCATCGATCCCTCATGAGTGGGACATTTAACAACTGCTTCAGGAGCATCCGGCGGTGCAGATGTCTCTCATCAGGTGATAAATAGATAAACTCGTTAAAATAACAGTTCCACAATGTAACTTCTCATTTTTTAGAAAGAAAAACAGCCAGAAGGAGGAAATATCTTCATTTATATAGATCAAAAATAAAATCACAAATGGGTTAAAAAAAAAAGAGAAATGAACATGCAATACAGCGAGAAAAGTATTAAAAATAACCATTAACAAATATGGATGTATAAACGCCCTCAGGCAAGTTGCTTGGCGTAAGTACACTTGCTCTTACAAGCATTCGTGAAAATGTGAGCATACGAACACATGAGGTTTGGTGCACTTATGATCACAAAGCAAGTTAATTATCTACTTGGTGTTTGTAAGAATGGGGAGGTTAAAAGTAAACTTAAGTCATCCATATCTTAAATTAAATTATGCTAACATTTACTCAAAATTCATTCTCACTGCATTGTGCGAAAGTACATTTATATGCATGTAGGCATCCTGTTAGTCCACAGAATAGACAGGGATTCCTTGGAGCAGAGATGGCATCTCCTGGAAATTATATTGTATGGTTTCATGTGCCTTACTATAGACCAAGTTATGCTGTACTTCATTTTATCCTCCTTCAGTTGCCATACAAAGTCAGCCAACGATGTTGAACGTCTCTTATTGATTGTCTTAAAGCTGGTGACATGGTTACAATAACGATTTTGAAATGAATCAGCTGTCTCTCCAATGGAAACATATGGCCCTCTCCTTGTGTGCATGGTACATTTATATACAAGATTTATACACATAGAGATTCAGCAAAGGACATTTTGATTTATCTCTGCATGAGCATTTATCATATTTATTTGTATATAAGGCTAACTGAAAATTGGGTTGAACCAGAGGACATCCTGATTCCTATACCTGTTGTTAGGCTTATTTGATCTAGTACAGGATTGGAACAAGCATTTGGATTATGTCGTGTGTATCTATGGGTTTTTGTTGGTAGTTCATTGACATGACCAATTCTTCCTGGCCTATATTCTCCGAGTTCTCAAACTGTGACATTGTGTTGGTAACAATTGGAGGAATTACCAGTGTTGTGTATGCCTGCTTCTTGTATATATTGAATTTTTTTTATGGTACCCAGCCCTAGCTAGAGCAGTATTATAATAAGTTGCATGTGATTCAAAAAATTTATTACAAGCAGATAATCTAGAAATTCTTGTCGAAAATGTCTAAAGAAATTTTTCCTATGCCTTTCTAACTGTACTTTGTTACTTCTGTCCAGAAAAAATAAGGCATCATCCCTATATAGACCACCCCCCGTTACTTCTGTAAAGGAAGATGGAATTAATTAAAGGATATATATTCCAACTAAGTCAATGACCTGAGCAGAATCGTACAAGCCCATTGCTATATCAAATGCGTTCTCCCTATCTACTCTACTCCACAATCTACCATCATAATCTACTAGAGTGGCTCGTGCAGCAAGTATAATATCCATTTTGTGTTGGGACAAATCAGAATTTTTCATGCTATAAATCAGGGCTTGATTAGGAACTATCAGGTTAATAGTTGCGTAATAGCTCTCTATATCTAGTTGCAAGAATTTACTATTCTTACTAATTTCTAGAAGCTTAAACCATCCAACCACCTCTTGGGTATCGGACCAGAGGGCTAATCTAATTTTAGACTTAAGATCGGGTATTACCCTATCAATGATTTTTTTAATAACAATGCCTATATTGGATTTAGGACAAATCAATCTGAGGAGTCGATAAGAAACTTGAGTTTATGGTCTTTAAGCATAATCCAGGGTTTTCAAGGGACATAGGGCTCGGTTCTATCATCTATAGCTAAATCTCTAACAATTCATAGCCCTGACATAAATTTGACATGGGCAATTCTTTCTTGTCTTGGGATTCACGAAAAATTGCACAGATGTGTAAAATGATCCGGTGGTGATGCTGAGCTTTGTAATTTTTTCGTATACTATTGTGTTTATGAATGAGAAAGGAAGGTGTGATGTCATACTTGGTAGTGGGATGATGAAAATTGTATACTGAAAAAAATAAATCAAACAGCGTTTCAACTCTGTGAATATATGTGTGTGTATGTAAATGAAGGTGGTGTGTGAAGGTGTTTGTGTGTGTGTGTGTGTGCGTGCGCAATGGAAGTGGGATGGTTCATCTTTGTTTGCCTAGTATTTCGGTTTATTTTTTGATTTGGTTGCATCTTGAGTCTTTTTTTTCTTTTTATTGGTCAGTTATTTTTAGCGTTTTGACAGAAAAAGTCATTCTAAAATTGTTTTTTAATGTAAGCGTGCCCAAACAAGTCGAATGCGTACACAGAGCAGGTTTTACAGCCACATCATCCAAACCGACCGGGTGAAACCAGGCTTAGCTGCTAGTGGACTTATATAGCTCAATATCAACAATGTAAATGTTACTTGCTTTGTCTGCTGGTACAAGTATCCCCAGAGCTTTCTTGAAGTCGACAAGTAATTTTCTGATTTTATGCTGATGTATATTACACCTTCTAGGGTACTTCCTGAACTTCACATTCTTAACCATACTATATAATTCTTCTTCAAATCTGGTTAGGTGTTGGTCAGTCAGTGGGTTCCTTCTAGATTTGAATACTTTTCTTAGTAGGTCGCCATGTTCATGTTTGTTTTTCATTTGCCATATATATATGTGTGTGTATGTCTTTGTGTCTGTTTGTCAACATGGCTTGACAACTGATGTTGGTGTGTTTATATCCCCATAACTCAGCAGTTTGGCAAAAGAGACTGGTAGAATAAGTAATATTCTTACAAAGTATGTCATGGGGTCAATTTCTTTGACTAAAACTGCCTTTAAGGCGGTGCTCCAGCATGGTCACAGTCAAATGACTGAAACAACTAAAAGAATATATATATAGTTAGTGTGGAGGCGCAATGGCCCAGTGGTTAGGGCAGTGGACTCGCGGTCATAGGATCGCGGTTTCGATTCCCAGACCGAGCGTTGTGAGTGTTTATTGAGCGAAAACACCTAAAGCTCCACGAGGCTCCGGCAGGGGATGGTGACGAACCCTGCTGTACTCTTCCACCACAACTTTCTCTCACTCTTACTTCCTGTTTCTGTTGTGCCTGTAATTCAAAGGGTCAGCCTTGTCACACTGAATATCCCCGAGAACTATGTTAAGGGTACACGTGTCTGTGGAGTGCTCGGCCACTTGCACGTTAATTTCACGAGAAGGCTGTTCTGTTGATCGGATCAACTGGAACCCTCGACGTCGTAAGCGATGGAGTGCCAACAATAGTCAGAGTATATTGAATACAGTCTGCTTAGGGAGGGTGCAATGAAAGTTTTTCCTGTTGGGAAAACAATTTAACCTTTTGGCATTTAAACCATCCATATCTAGTCCAAATATTCTACCTTGTTTTATGTTCAAACTGGCCAGATCTTGCCTCTCGCACATACCCGACAATGTCATTTTAAAAATACATGATCACATCATCAAAATTTCAAAGCTATGAGACAATACATGATCAATTCACAACAATGTGAATAAATAAACATTACATTTGAGTAATCAATGCTAAAGGTTTACATGGGCTTGGAGATGGCTGAAGGTGTAAATCATTGTTCTGTTCGTTTTGCCTTAGTTTTACTATTTATATATCACACTGAGTTATAACCAAATTTTTTGTAATGATTTTTTTTTCCAATGTTCAAATATTATTGATTGTTTTCTTTTACGTTGTGAGTTACTTGGTGGTCCCACTAGTGCTAGCGCCCTACAAAAAAGAGTACTTTGTACACTCTGTAAAGTGATTGGCATTAGGAAGGGCATCCAGCCATAGAAGCCATGCTAAAGTAGACACTGGAGATTAACACAACCCTTAGGCTGGTCAGATCTTGTCGACCCATCTAACTTATACCAACATTGAACATAGATGTTAAATGATGATGATGAAAAGGAGGAGGATTGACACACAAGGATACACTCATTAACCATTCCATTCAATCCCAACATAATTAATACTTAATTTATTAATTCCTGCCTTACTTTTTCAAGTGTCTGCAGTTAACTTTGGAAGGTCCTCCATTTTATGTTGTATGTCTCTGCCAATAATATCAATACTATGTAGTGGTGTTCATCCTTTAATAGGGTGTGGAACTCTCTAAAATATAACACCTGATGTGGCCAGGTGTTCAGCATGGTAACAGTGGCCAGCAAAGTCCTTACCCTGCAATGTAATTGAGACCAGGATCACCTGACTGGCCTCCATGCCGGTAGCACTTAAAAAGCACTATCTAAACATGATCGATGCCAGGCCCGCTTGACTAGCTCCTGTGCCAGTGGCATGTAAAAAGTACCCACTACACTCTTAGAGTGATTGGCATTAGGAAGGGCTGTAGAAACATTGCCAGATCAGACTGGAGACTGGTGTGGCTGCTGGCTCTCCAGACTTCAGTCAAACCATCCAACCCATGCCAGCATGGAAAACGGACGTTAAACGATGATGATGATATTTAATATATTCTTTGATGTTTTTTTAACCCTTTTGTAATTATATTCCTCAAGAAATATCCTACCTATTTGTTTCAGTTTGAAGATAACAATCTAGGGATTTAATTAAATAACTTTTATATTGTTAAACTGATACTTGAGAAATAACTTAACAAAAGGTTCTTCGATAAGATTATGATGAAAGATTTTAAATTTTTAAATTAGATATCTATATATATAAAAATGAGAATGTCTGTCTGTCTGTCTGTCTGTCTGTCTGCCTGTCTGTCTGTGTGTGTGAATCCCTAAAACTCGAGAACTACGCAACCAATTTCATTCAAATTTTACACATGCCTTACTTAGGGTTCCAGTTGTGTTTTAGTCAAAAGAAATTATTAACTTCTTGCAGAGTTCGAGCACACGGCAACATAATATCTCCTCCACTATTTAAGTATTACGTGTCAAAAGTGAAACAAAAACACTCATGTCAAATACTTTCACTTTAAAAATGAAACTATTCCACTAACTGAAACAATCACATTTCGATACTGTAGTGACAGATACTTTCA
>NC_068984.1:59585685-59595685 GCF_001194135.2 Octopus bimaculoides
AAATATCAGGGTCAAACACTGTCTGTAGCTGGTCTTCTCTTGGAAGAGCCCTGCTTCTCACATGGACAACTGTATGTTGGCTGCTCAAGAGTGAGCAGCAACAAAAAAACCTATTTGTATATGCTCCACAAGGGAAAACAAGGAACATAGTTTACAATGAGGTGTTATAATCACAACAGCAAGAAAGTATGTACATGATCACCTTCTTTTACGAAACTTCATTGACTTTCATATATTTATATTGATATACATATATATACGTGTGTTTGGGTGCGTGTGTGTATATACATCTCTATATATAAAGATGATGCGTAGTCTAGACGGCGTTTTTAGATTTCATTATTCTCTTTAACCCGGGCAACGCCGGGTATTTCTGCTAGTGAATACATAAAAATTATGTTCTGTATCCTGAAATCAGGGCAGTTTCAGGTGGGTTTGTATTAAAAGTTAATTAATAACTTTCAAATAATCCAACAACTGAAGAGACGTTTTAGATTAGTTGGTTGGTGATTCACTTACCTGAACAGTTAGTACTTGAGTAATATTGTGCTGCAATATCAATGAAGAAAATAATTTCAGGAATATCTCTGATATTCATTATCGGAATTTGAAAAAAAAAATGTCTTTTATATTTCTAGGTTCAACAAATCTGGATGAACTTATGTCTAACCTAATAAGTGCTTTTGAACTTTTCCAAGACCAACAAAGGAAAGATATGGTGGAAGAGGTATAGTGTTTTATTCAATCATTTCTTTATGCAATCACTTCTGTGTGGTTATAGTAAGTTTGCTTCATAACTTCATGATTTGGGTTCAATTCCACCACATGGTATCTTGGGCAAATAACTTCTACTATAGCCTGGGCTATACAGATTGTAGAAAACCTGTCATGTGTATGTATGTATATATATATATATATATATATATATACACACACACACACACATACACACACACACACACACACACACACACACACACACACACATTTGTGTATGTATTGTGTGTGTGTCTGTGACTAATCACACTCTGTACTTTTCCCCAAAATGTCATTGAGCTACAGCCAGTGATATTTGTTGGCGCTTCCCAGCTAACAAATTCCTATGGCTATCTGGTTTTGAAATGAGTACAATAAAAACTCCCTTACTGGAAAATGCATTCATCCAACCCATGCTAATGTGAGGGCTTCATTAAACAGGTGTTGAATAATTTGTAGGGCTGATTTTGGCTGCATATTAAATCTGTGTTCATTTAGTGTTTTTGATTGTACCATTTATTTACACAAAAATATATTGTGGTTTTTGCTGAGAGTAAACCCTATGCCAGAAACGTCTCGATAAGCATTTATTACTAGAGATATGAGAGCATGTTGTGTAGGAATAATACACAATTGTGTGTATGTGTGTGTGCTTACATACATGCTTGCTTGTTCTATTTTGGGCAACTGTCTAACCAAGCTATTCCATCTGAGTTTAATACCTTTGAATTTAGAACTCAGTATGTTGTCAAGTATGAAGATCCCTTTGTTTGGTATGGAAGTTCTTTGTTGACTCATAACATGTTTCAGAAATAACTTTACTGCAAACATTTCAATGAGTGTGATCATTGGGACTATTTGCTCACTGACCAAGTAGCTGAGTATTCCTCATACACTTGTAAGCTTAACATGATCTTCAGTCAGATTTAGCATGTTGACTTGAGCTTCTGGTAGAAGAGACTTGCTTGAGGCTACTTAGTTTGCAACATTTGCTAGTTGTGTGCCATTACAAATTGAAATACCAAATATTTTTAATCAGATGAAGAATTGGTGTTGATTTTTGAATGAAAGAATTTTTTGCTATAAACAACCTTAAAAACTTTATTAAATTTGATTGTAATTTTTTTTCCACAGGATAAGAGAGAAATCCGAGAATCAATTAAACAACAACAAGATGAGGCTTATGCTGCATCTCTTGTTGCTGACAGACTGAAGGTTTGTAACAGAGTTGGTTGTTTTTAATTTAATTTCTTTTTAGGATGGTGATTGGGAGTAGTATTAGAACACTGAGGAAACAACCTTGTGATACTTGCTCAGGTTCTTTACATTCTGAATTCAAATCCTTTTGGGGTCAACAAAATGAAGTGCTATCCAAGTACTGGGGTTCATGATATTGACTAGCCCCTTCCCCTAAATTTTAAGCCTTATGTCTGTGCTAGAAACTTTTTTCATTCTCCACTGTCCCTGGTTTATGTGAGTTGGTCAAAGGAGTGGCAATTCTCATGGTCTTAGTAGTTGATTTTTAAACCAATGTTTGCAGAGTGCTAAGGTCCTAAAGGAGAAGAACTGGGAAGTATTTGGCATAGTATTTGGGAAATGTGTTGAGTATTAACCATGTCTCGATTACACAGACTGAAGAATTCTGTTTACTTTTCATTCCACGACATCAGGAGGAACTTCGACAGAGAGACATGGAAATTGAACGAGTGGCCCAAGAGAAAAAGGATGCTGAAGAAAAAGAGCGGGTAGAAAATGAAAAATCCAAAGCAGTAAGCAAAGAAATGAATTTTTAATTGTATTCTTTTTTTTTCTTTACAGTCATTGTTCCCTTGTTTTATATATCTATGTGTTATATCACACGTTCGGATGGCATGCCTTCGCCAATAATGTACCTCTACTCAACTACCAAACTCTCACTTCCGACAACTCGGCTCAACGTCTAGTCTACTGACACCTCCAGCTCGCTCTACGCGACGCTTCTACGACTAGCTATCACGTCCACTATTTATACGTATTGGACTAGCCTACTTATTGTCTGGGGGCGTCCACACAGCACCTCCCCCTTTTGAAAGTTTTTTTTTTTTTTTCCTTTTTCTAAACCCGAATTTATCAATTTTATTTCCTTGGTGAGAAACTAACATATCTTTTTCTCATAGCGTTAATTTCCATCATTTCTGTAGGTTTTCTCTTCCTGTTCAACCTATGTGTCGGTTCTGCTTCTGCTTGTGGTTCTGGGACCTCGAACAAATCATACCATATATCCATTGGTTCCTCTCACCTCTCTTGATTTTTGGTATATCTTTTTTTAAATTGGTTTATATGCCTTTTGTGTTCATATTTTGGTCCTATTACCATGTACATCACGTTACCCAGACGTCCAGTTATACTTCCTTATTCCCAGCTCTGTTTTCCGTTTCTATATATTTTAAAATACACTTCATCACCTGTGTTAAAAAATTTCGTTCTTCTTCCCGAATTTTCTATTTTCTGTTTCCTACTCGGCAACAATTTATCAAAAATAGAATGAATTTTTCTGGAAAAAATCTGCAGGTGACCTACCCAACTCTGCATTTGGATTCTGTGTTATTCTATACACCTGCAAAAACTTTGTCATCTTTGTATCTTCAAGGGTTTCCCATCTAGTCTTTCTTAAAGCCTTCTTGAATGTGTCGATGAATCTTTCAGCTAACCCATTTGACCTTGGATGGTATGGCAGATTTAACACATGCTTCATTTGAACCGACTTACAGAATCTTTCAAACTCCTTTGCCGTGAATTGTGTACCATTATCTGACACGATTGTATCTGGCAGTCTATAACGAGTGAATAATTCTTCCAAGAAGTCAGTCGTCACACTTGTGGTTGGCCTTGAACATTTACACACTTCAGGCCATTTGGAATAGCTATCCACTACTATGATATAATGAGAGCCATTTATTGGTCCTGCAAAATCCACATGCAGTCTAGACCATGCTGAATCTGTTTTTGGCGACAGTTGAATCTGCACTGGGGGTGCCTTTCCTGCCATAGTGCATCCCCTACACTGTTTTACCAGTCTCTCAATTTGCTTGTCCATATTTGGCCAATAAATGTAACTCCTCATGAGGCTCTTCATCCGGAAAATCCCCGGATGTCCTACATGAAAGTCTTTTAATACTCTGTTTTGCAGTGCTTCAGGTATTGCCACTCTTTGTGCATATAATAATAACTCATTACATTCTGAATAGTGCTTTGAGCCTGTGTCCCACTCATTTATATTTTTCGTGTTACTCAACATTTTTAAAATCTTGTTTATGAACCTATCTTTTCTTGATTCCAATTTAATTTGTTCCAGCGTTACCAGCAAATCATGTACTACATTGTACAAAATGTTCTTCAGTTCCATTTCTAGTTTTAACGATGCAATCACCGTGTCTTCAAAAGGTTCCTCATATTTTGGAATTAGCCTAGACAACCCATCTGTGTGTCCCATTTTCATTGATGGCAAAAACTCCATCTGGAAATCATAGTTCAACAGGGTAGTCCCCCAGCGCTGTAAGCGGTTTGCTGAGTGCGTGGGGATACCCTTTTTCGAACCGCAAATAGACAGTAACGGTTGGTGATCTGTTTGCAGTGTAAACTTCCTCCCATGTAAGAATTTATGGAATTTTTTTACTACAAAGATTGATAACGCCTCTTTTTCAATCTGGCTTTAGTTTTTTTTCCCCTGGTAATAGAACTCTCGATGCATGTGCAATAGCTTTGATTTTCATCATCATCATCATCATTGTTTAACGTCCGCTTTCCATGCTAGCATGGGTTGGACGATTTGACTGAGGACTGGTGGACCAGGTGGCTACACCAGACTCCAATCTGATTTGGCAGAGTTTCTACAACTGGATGCCCTTCCTAAGGCCAACCACTCCGAGAGTGAAGTGGGTGCTTTTACCATCATTAAATTTATGCAATATCACAACTCCTATTCCATATTCACTGGCATCCGATGCCACAATTATTTTCAGGTTTGGGTCAAAATGGATTAATGATAACTCTGATGTTAACTGCTTTTTTAATTCCTCGAATGCTTTCTGACATTTGTTTGTCCAATCCCATTTCAAGTCCTTCTTTAGCAACTTGTTCAACGGAGCTCTTAGCTCATACATTTTAAGTATGTACAGCTGGTAATAATTTACCAGACCTAAAAATGCTTGTAGTGTTGTTTTGTTAGTGGGAGCAGGCATTTTTTTTATCACGTCAATCCTAGAAGGGTCCGGTTTTCATCGCTCACCTGTCCTAAGTACTTTATTTTTGTCAAGAAAAATTCACATTTGTCCTCAATTACTTTAAACCCATAATCACTTATTTGTTTGAAAACCTCTTCTATATGTTCAATATGTTTGTCCCTTGATTCACTTTTGATCAGTATGTCATCCAAGTATATCGTTAAATTGTATAAGAGTACATAGCCAATGGTATATTGGCTAGTAATAAAGTTTTGTACTTTATTTTCAATGAAAACATTTGAATGAAATATAGAAAAAGAATAAAATCTTATACCGATTACATCTGTATTTTAATTAATTCAAATTAATGTACCTCATCTTGAAAAATGTAAAATTGTTGATGGTTGACATCTGAGATAATTTTAGTAACAAATCAAACAGGTAAGATGTATTAAGAATATGAATTTTAGTGTTTGTTCATAATGTTATTGTTTTTACATCTGTTAATTAAATTTACCTGCCCATAAAAGTCAAATTTAATCTGAGAGATCAGTTAAAATTATGTAACTATAAACCACTGGCATATAAGCACCTATTTACAAAATTTCAAATCTGTATGTAGAAAATTAACAAAGTTACAAGTAAATATTGTGGACACCCCACTTCAACCTGAATAAATCAAAATTAATGTGAACAGATAAGCATTACATTTGGCAAATTAATCTGAACACTAAAGGGTCAAAGGATCAGCATCCTGAGGTTGTCCTTCAGTCTCCCTATTTCATGTGTTCCTTCTACTTTGAGAGATCAGCACTTTATAGAACTGTTGGCATCCATCCGTGAGAAATATTACCTTGTTTGAAAATAAGTGTTCTTTGGAGTATTAGGCCATAGAAAATCTGCCTCAGTGAATTGTGTCTGTTCTATGGTTTTAAAAGTGGACTCTCTCTCTCTTCATTTTCGATGCATGAGGATCCTACTGCTCGCTCAAATTCTTAGCACTTCTGGCTACAGTGAGACCTCATACCAGCTTCTTTAAATCTGCAAACAAAGCCAAACTCATCACAAATTGCATGCTCAGAATTGCTGGAGTATGGAATAAACTACTTGCATCAGTTGTTAACTGTTGAAACACTACATCCTTCAAAACGTCCATGCTTTCTGAAATTTGCTGACAGTTCACCAGATGTGTCTCCACCTCCCACTTTTTATTTATTTATTTTTTTTGTTTATTTCACTGTTCACTTCCTGTGCATATTCTATGCAATGTTCATGCAGTTTTGCTTTCTTTCTCTGATGAGTTGTAGTGCACCTGAGCATTGTATACAATAAGTTCATCATCATTTAACATCCATTGTCCATGTAACAACCTGTCAAAATCATGTTTATATCGCCTGTAACAACTTGTCCAAATCATGCCAGCAAGGATAATGAATATAAAATGATGAACATTTGCTATTTTGGCATAAGTTGGACAAGTTTACTGAAGAGCAGCCTTTCATGTGAAAACGAAATTTCTCAGATATGTTCTGTGGGTTTCTTACTGGGCTTTCATTTGTGTTTGGTAGGATTGCCTGGTTATATTTGAGGCCACTTTTACTGCATATATCACAAGGACATTTTGTTTAGGTTTTTAACAAAGATTATAAAAACCATGCCAAAACTGACCTTGCCTGTGCTGGTGCCACGTAAAAAGTACTCAACCCACTCTACAGAGTGGTTGGTGTTAGGAAGGGCATCCAGTTGTAAAAAAACCATGCCAAAATAGACACAGAAGTATGGTGCAGGCTTCTATCTGGCTGGCTTCTCTCAAACCATCCAACCCGTACCGGCATGGAAGGAGGACATTAAACGATGATGATGATGAATGTAGAAAAGACAAAGACACATGAAGATGAGTGGCTTAGTAGATAGGGTGTCGAGCTCATGATCATAAGTTTGTGTGTAGCATGTTGTGTCTTTGAGCAAGGCACTTTATTTCTGTCTCATCTTGGATGTTCTGTTAGGTTAGGGGTAGGAAGGCCAAGAGAGTGTCTAGGTTATATGTACCTGAAACCTGAAGCAATTTGCATAAAATGTGTGTGCTACCAAGTCATAATCACTTGTGAGCGAAGGCTTTTTTTTTTGCGTTTTCTTTTTACAGAATACTGAAACAAAACATCTTTAATGCACCAGTAATATATGACTTTATGACACTAGATTTAGCCCATTTGACACTATTTCATTCAAGACCATCCTTAGTTCAATAGTTCCCTGTTTTAAAGTGATCTAAATTAAAACCTTCCATTAAAATATGTTAATTTATGTTCGAAACATCAGCTTAACCAAAGTTACTTTACTAAATTCGATATTTTCAAAATTTAATTTTAATGAAGTTAATATATCTCAACTGAAACATGGTAACAAAAAATTTAACCAGTTTTGAATGCTAAAGAGTTAAACTGTTATCAAGAATAAATAAATAAATCTCATGGAAAATCCCCATAAATAGTATTTAGTTGTTACAGGTTGTATTTTGATTTTATCTTTTATTTTTTTTCTTTACAGCAAAAAAGAGAAATGTTAGCAAAAAAACTTCCAGAAGAACCTTCTGAAGAATATAAAGATGGTATTACCCAAATTCGCTTTCATCTGCCAAGTGGTGACTTCATCACCCGGAGATTTCGTGGACATGAACCCTTAAGATATTTATTCTATTTTCTCACATTAAAAGGTTATCCAAACGAAGATTTCAAGGTGTTGTCAAGATTTCCACCACAAGATGTGAGTTGACTTTTTTTTTTTTTTTTTTTATGACTGTATTGATGTATGGACCTAGGATCCATTAGGAAATAGTTGGTGTTTAAAAATACTACAGCAATAAATGTGAAAAGCCGAGGCATCTATTCTCCACTTCTTAAAGTTTGGCATCATCATTTAACACGTGTTTTCCATGTTGGGTGGGTTGGATGTTTTGAATGGAGCTAGTAAAGCCAGGGGCTGCACCAGGCTCCATTGTCAGTTACTGGCATGGTTTCTATGACTGGATACGCATCAGAAACGCTTATGATCAAAGGCATGCCAACCATTTCATCTATTGTGGATTTTGAGTGGTACATTAATCCATTGTGCCCTTTTAAAGAGTATGGTGTAATTTGAAGCAATTTTGTTGCTATTTCTAATAACCATGTACAGGCTCCCATGGTTTGCTACCCTGCTAACTCTGTTGATAGTTGATCTTAACTCTGTTGATAGCATTTTTCTTTTGTTGAAAGACACAATTGTTACCTCTGCCATGACAGTGTCTTCTGTGTATACCAGAAGCTATTTTTGTCCCACAAAGTCTTAACTGTGGGGAAATGAAATTTATGCTGGTAACATGAAGATGTTATTGCTAGGAATGTGACACAAGCAACTTCAAGGACCCAGTCCTTGGTAACATTGCAGTGTTAGAAATAATATTTTTCCTTTTTATTCATCAGTGTTTTTCCAAGTGTTGCAGGATAGAGATCATTTCAAGGTGATAAGTATTTAAAGGATTATCTTTGTCACTGAGTAACTTGCCAGTCCTTTGCAAGATTTTGTTCACCAGGGTCTAGTATTGGATGTTGTTGAAACACTCTCCCTCCCCATGATTCATTATTGTAAAATTTTTCTCAAGACACTAAGCCTTACAAAGGAGATGTCTAAGGACCAAAATATCTGGTGCATTGTTATAATCAAGAAGAGCCATCTGCCACAACAGAAATACCAGTGCTGGTGCCACATAAAAAGCACCCACTACACATTGGAGTGGTTGGCATTAGGAAGGGCGTCCAGCTGTAGAAACCATGCCAGAACAAACAGTGGAGCCTGACTGCCTCTGGCCTTGCCAGCTCCAGTCAAACTGATCAATCCATCCCAACATGGAAAACACATTCAATGATGATGATTTTGATGAAAATTAAGACGTTATATTCTTAAAAACATACCATTAGTCCATGAGTACCTTTATGATGATGATCATCATCATACTTCCCCCATGCTGTCATGGGTTAGACAATTTCTCAGGAGATTCTAAGTCAGAAGACTGCACAAGCTCTACTGTTTGTTTTGTTTAGGTTTCTACAGCTGGATGTCCTTCCTAACACCAACCACTTTACAGAGTGTATTGAGTGTTTTTTATGTGACACCAGCAGCAATGAAGTGAGCAAGTAACTTGCAAGCAAAGTATAATCTGCTGCAAACATTGCAAACATTGTAGTTACACAAACATTGTAACTTAAGAGTTACAATTGAAGGACAATGGTAAGATTTGAACTTATAACCATGCCTTAAACCTCACTACTGCAACCATGTGCTTAAATCTGGATGTACATCTATTTGCAAGGTACTTACAATGGTGAAGCTGTTTTAAATTCAATTCATAGTAACTTCTTATTTGATAGGCTCAGGCATGGCTGTGTGGTAAGAAGTTTGCTTCCCAGCCACATCGTCTTAGGTTCAGTCCCACTTTGTGACACCTTGGCCAAATGTTGTCTACTATAGCCCCAGGCCAACCAAAACCTTGTGAGTGGATTTGCTGGACAGAAACTGAAAGAAGCTTGTGTGTGTATGTATGTGTGTGCACGTTACTGACTCCTTACCTTGACTTTGTGTGGTTGTTGTAAATAAGTGTCACTATCATGTAAGCATTAACCTTCGTTTCTAATCTTCACAGATGTGTGGTGATGGGGAAATATTACCTCACTTGGAAAACAGGTGAGGGTTGGTAACAGGAAGGTCATCCAGCTGTAGAAAATCTGCTTCAACAAATTCCATCTGACCCATGTTAGCAGGGATAAGTGGACATTAAATGAAGATAATGATAAAATAGGTTAACGTGCAATGATTAGGCAATTAGTGGGGGACGTGTAAAAACATACTGTATGGATTAAGAGACTGATAAAATTTCAATTGTTAGAAAATATATATATTAGCAACACGGGCAGTATTAATACTGAGAGGTAATATTTATCCCCACTGTTAGAACAAACTTTACTGTGGTAGTTATCATGAGAAAAATCTCTCATATTGGCTTTCAG
>NC_068984.1:59596744-59636627 GCF_001194135.2 Octopus bimaculoides
GTATATATAAACTAAGTTTAGCAGTAAAAAGCTGAATGGAATAGAGTAAGAGAAAATTTGAAAGATAAAAAAGCAAGGGGAATAAAAAAGAAGAAAAAACGCAACCAAGTTTGTATTTTAAGAGATTATTATTATTTTGGACATATTTCACTCTTTAAAGATACTGACTCGAAGAAGATAAAGAAGAGGGATATAAAATACTGTCTGATATAATATTAATAAAATAGTTACCGCCACTACCACAATAATAGTAGTATGAAATAAAAACTGTTGTCTGAATTGTTAAAAAAAAAGAGAAGCAAAAAAAAAAAAAATGAACATGACCTGTGCTGATGGATATTCACATGTTCCTTGTATGCGTGTAATGTATAATATATTTGTGTGTGTTTATTACATACACACTCATACTTGGTTGTATGTTGATCTAGCTTTTTATATAAGGACATGATACACACTGCCTGCATTACAAGAATTAATTACAATTGTTTCTACTGCCTAATTTGTTTGTGCAAATTCTGTACATATATTCATACACACACACACACACACACACACACACAGATAAATGCATGCATGCACACACACACACACACTTACAGATAAATGCATACAGGCATGCCTACACACACACACACACACACATTCTGTCTCTTTGTCCCTCTGTTTCTCTTTCACCCTTACCCTTTGTCATTTCCTTATTTCTATGCTCTCTCTCTCTCTCTCTGTCCTTTGTGTGTACTCTCTCCCTCTCCCTCTCTCTGTCCTTTGTGTGTACTCTCTCTCTCTCTCCCTCTCTCTATCCTTTGTGTGTGCTCTCTCTGTCTGTTTCTCATGCACTCCTTTCCTTCTCTCTCTCTACACACGCACTTAAATACCTTTCTTCTAGGCCAAACCTCAGTAGTTTTACTCTTAATTTAGAAATAATGAATGAATTAATTAATTACTTCACTCTCTTAATTTCTTGTCATCTCATTCACCACCATTTGCATACCAATATCAATACCACCCTTGGCTTCACTACAGGAATACCTGATACCTGCTGAAATTCTTTCAAACAGCACAATTGTTTTTATTTAATTTTGTTATTTGTCTTGTTTTTATTTTATTTTTGTTATTTGTCTTGTTTTTATTTTTATTGTTGTTTGCTTGATTATTAATTTTTTTACAAACTAGATATTTTATTTCGGTTTCTATTAATTTACATGTTAAGTTCTAATTTCAGAGGCTTATATGTATTATTTTTGTTATTATGTAATTTTATAAGGCCGCAAGCCGGTAGAATTGTTAGCATACTGGGCAAAATGCTTAGTGGCATTTTGTCTGTCGCTTGAGTTCAAATTCTACCGAGGTTGACTTTGCCTTTCATCCTTTCGGGGTCAATTAAATAAGTACCAGTAAGAACACTGGGGTCAATTAAATCAACTAGGCTCCTTCTCTAAGTTTCAGGCCTTGTGCCTATAGTAGAAAGGATCATTATAAAGGCAGTGAGCTGGCAGAATCGTTAGCACACTGGACGAAATGCTTAGTTGCATTTCACCCGTCCTTACATTCTGAGTTCAAATTCTGCCAAGGTTGATTTTATCTTTCATCCTTTCAGGGTCGATTAAAAATGTACCAGTTAGGCACTGGGGTCGACGTAATCACCTAGACCCCCTCCCCCTAAATTTCAGGCCTTGTGCCTATAATAGAAAGGATTATTATGTAATTTTTTTTAATCACCTTACAACACATATATCTGTACATATTGTTTGCAAGTTTTCCTATCTTGCTCATACTTACACATACAAAGTTTTCTTATAAATTTTTTTAAATACCAGGCTTTTCTCTTTTACATTTCTGTCCCCACTCTCAATTTCTTTTTTTTTAATTCTCTGCATATCTAGTTTAACACGTTTTGCTCCCCTTTTCATTTTTACTCACACACACACACAAAACCCTTGAACATGATAAAATATAGGGATGGTGACCCTGTCCACACATTTGCATATGCATTGCTGTATATTTCTTTCTTTTTTTTCAGGTATGATGACTATTTTATAGCATTAAACTTGCATGCAAGCATCCTCATCTTTATTTTCTTATTTGGCAGAATTGTTAGTTTATGGGACAAAAATGCTATGTGGCATTTCTGGTGGCTCTTTACATTCTGAGTTCAAATCCTGCTGTGATCAACTTAGCCTTTCATCCTTTAGCAGGGGTCAATAAAATAAATGACCAGTCAAGTACTGGGGTCAGTATAATTGTCTAATCCCCCTCTCTCTAAAATTGCTGGCCCTGTGCCAAAGTTGGAGGCAATTACTGTTGTTGTTATTGAAGATGATAGAATTGTAAGAATGTCAGGAAAAAAATGCTTTACATTATTTGTTCTGGCTCCTTGCATTTCTGGGACAGATTCTGCCAAGATCAACTTTACTTTGCATCCTTTTGGGTGGGTCAATAAAATAAGTACCAGTTGTGCAGTGCGGTTGATGTAATCAAGTAGCCCCTCCCCCAAAATTCAGGCCTTGTGCCTATAATAGAAAGGATTATTATTATTATTAAGATGATGAGCTGGCAGAAGCGTTAGCTTGACATACAAAATCCTTAGCAGCATTTCATCCGTCGTTACGTTCTGAGTTCAAATTCTGTCAAGTTTGACTTTGCTTTCCTTCTTTCGGGGTCAATAAATTAAGTATCGATCGATGTAATTGACTAGTCCCCCTTCCCCAAGATTTCAGATCTTGTGCTTATAGTAGAAAATTATTTCTCATCACCTCTAACGAAAGCCACATAATTCAATGTTATTCATGTTGAAAAGAGGTAGTGGTTTGGGCTAAATGCTTTTCAGTATTTACTTTCATCCCTCTTACTGAGTACATCTTACAGTGGCTGATGAAATAAATACCAATTATATACTAGGTTTAATTTGACTCTACTCTTCCATTGCAAATTTTTGGTCAAGGGCCAATATAATGAATCACCACCATTGCGGATAGTGTTCTTGAATTGGATTTTTGTATTCCTGGTTTGGACTACTTTACATATGGCGCTAATGGTGGTGCAGAAAAATCTGTAAGTGAGAACCAGTTACATACTGGTGATGATCCATGTTTCCTCCTATACAACTCTGGGTTATTTTATTTATTTATTTATTTATCTATCTAAAGATGTCGGTTTCTAGCCATTTAATTAATCTTCCATGTTTTACATGGTTGATAATATCTAGTCATTCTTGCTGTTGTTTTCTTAGTTTGACCTGGGAAGAAGTGTATGAGGGTTCCAAAGTACTTAAAGATTGAGGAGTAAGAAATAGGACAGTTATCATTGTGGTTCATGTCTTTATAATATTATTCTTTATTACTTTTATTATATACCACATTGTTCAGTTTATGTGTGTGTGTGTGTGTGTGTGTTGTGTGTATACGTGTGCTGTCAGTTTTTGTTCACTAACTTACATTGTCATACTGGTATTAAGGTTTTTATGATGATAAACTAACAATGAGTAGATGCAGTTGCATGTGTGTGTGTGTGTGTGTGTGTGTGTGTTTGCTTGCACTTACTTTCTTAGCTCATGTTACTATTTAAATACTCTAAATAAGTCTGTGATAGTTTGAATATCTGGAAACAAGATGAATGTATCTCTGTGCATTACATTTCCCATCAATGAAATATGTTTGAAGGTACACAAGTCTAGGCTGGTTAGTTGTATTTCATCACTATTAGCACTTGTTAAGACTGCTGGCAGTGCTGGTTTACCAACAAGCCAAACTTAATTTTTATTAACATTTCATATTATTTTACTCAAATACTGTATTGGTTGTTTAGATTCAAAATTCACATATCTTACCTTCCTGTTAACAGGGAAATAAAGGTGAACTTTCTATTAACTTTTCCTGTTGACTTATGTGCATGTGTATGCTTGTTGTTGAGGTCTCTTTTGTTCTTTTTACTTTGAAACAGGTAACTTAATGCTGTTTCCATTCTCTCTGCATTTCTTTTAACGAAACCAAAATCAAATTCTTTTACAAATATATAAATCAGCATAAATAAATCTCCCTCTTTCCTCTTTTTGCGTGCTTCTTCTTGAATATTTGTACATTTTTTTTCTCTCATGAAAATCTGCTTAATTTCAAATTTTAATTGTATTCAAGGGAAGCAATAAAACATAAGTTGTTTCATTTTTAATAATTCTATTTTGTTTACAGCTTAAAATTTCTTAAATTTTACTAATTATGTTAAGGTCTATATAAATATATATAAATATATATATATATATATATATATATATATATATATATATATATATATATATAGTAACAAACTAGGGTGGGGGGAATCTTTTAAGTAACTTTATGTAATTTTTTTTTCTGTTTTGTTTTAGGAATTAGATTTTTGTTTTTAATTCTATAAATTTCCTCTTCTCAGTTTTATTTCTCTTTGATTATTTTCCTAAAACTGATGATTAACAAGTGAAATATAATTGAGACAAATTTGGTAAAACCTACATAAATGAAAAATTCTCCCAAAAAAAACAAACCCCCACACTTTGACTTTCTTTTACCTGAATTAAAACTATTAATATTGTATGATATTAAGATGGAGTTAGATGGTAGAAGACTGACAGAGAAGCAGACTATTAAATTCGCTGTTCTGAGTTAAAATTAGTTGGGTGCAGATGTCTCACTTATAATGTCTTCATATTCTGACTGGTAAAAATAAAAAATGTTTTTCCCCTGCCATATGAGATTTAACTACAGTCACTGGAGAACATGGAAGGAGTTAACTGCAATGTAGCATAAGCAAATCTTAACTCATTTTTTTTCTTTTTTAATTTTTAATGATGTTGCATGACTGAACATGAAATCAACTTTTTTTTTTTGCAAAGCGAGAAATAGTTGATTAAGTCAGCTACATTTCTGTTACTAGTACCTTAATTTCAGAGGAATGGAAAATTAAAGAAGAAACAAAAAAAAAAAAAAAATGTCTTGGGTGGTTTGGAAATCTGTATGTGGTGGAGAGAGACTAGACATGCCAATCCTCTTTTTTTTTTTTTTTTTTTTTTTTTTTTTTGTCATCTTGGAGTGCTAATAAAATCTTATGTTCAAATCTCACCAAGGCTGACTTTTTGCCTTTTCAATTTGCAGTGACTCGCCAATACTAGACTGTAGTCATATTCAAACAAAAAATTTTTTTGTAGGTTTTTAATGAACTTCTGTTCTATCTATCTATTTGTGTGTGAAGGCACACATCTTAGTGGTTAGCAGGTTGCACTCATGATTGCAAGATCATAGTTTCATTTCCTGGACTGGGCGTTGCATTCCTTTCTTGACCAAAACATTTTATGTTTCTCTGTGATCACTTCAACATCTGACATGTGGCACACTGGACACCTGTACAATGTTAATTTGATGGAATTATCTAATGTATAGCACAAACATTTGACCACTATAAACAAATCATCTGTGCAGCAGGTTGTTCAGCAAGAAATTGCAGAATCCTCAACAGTCAGCTACAGCAGAAGGGACACTACCACCATATATGTATGTATGTGTGTATGCATGTATATATGTATAGTGTGAGAGAGAGAGAGAACTGCTTCTGGAATAATAGTATAGCTAGTGAGGGCTTAAGCATACTTGTAACTGAAATCAATTCACACCAAACCCAAAATTTGATTGTTCTCCGAAGCCATTTCAATCAATGGAAACTGACAGCTCTATGTTGTCACTAAATGGAAATAGTTTAGTCAGATTATATAATCAACCTTTACAATAGTTGTTTTGCACTGCCTGTCATTTTTATCTAGTGAATTGCTATTGAATTATCTAATAATATTTGCTTGCTTGTTTCTCAAGTTTGAAGTGCTTCTTGATATCTGTAAATTATTTTAGAACAAGTTGTAAACTTCTTGTTCACTTGCACTGCAATGCAGTTACAATTTCCAGTTAAAGCCAGTTCACTTTACTTATTCCTCTAAATACCTGCAGTAAAGGCATGAACATTACAACAGTTTCCTCCCCTTAAAACTATGACTTTTTATTTGTTTGGTCTTTTGTAATAAAAAGATTATAAAGGGACTAGAATGAAAAAAATAAATAGATGTGCCGTGGTTTTGTCCCTCTGAATTGTGTTAAAAATCTGACAAGGGTTTTGTACAGTTCACAAGGGTAGTCTTCTGTAAGGAGGGAAACCGAGGCACCATTTAATTGATTTCTTGCATTGGTACAAGGTCAAAGAATTGCAGAGTTAGTGGTAATAATCATTGGAATTAACTCTATTGCTGTTTATGTTATGGATCCTCAAGAGATGAAATGCAACGTTACCTCTATAAGGATCTGAAATCCAATCATAAGTACCAAATACAAATTGTTCCTCCAACTATTTGACAGATTATATTCAATTCCATTGTTCAGCTTCCTCTGTTCTGCAATATCAGACTTTTTTTCTATGAAAAAGTGAACAATGCAGGCCATCCATATAGATAAACACAAGAGAAACTTGATCACAAAGTCAAGTGACTAACTAATATAGGAGCTTGTGAAATAAGGAATACTTAGATAGAAGCAACATTTTGATCATTTTGATTTATTTATATTTTTTCTAAATGATTAGATTGGCTGAGTTTTATAGCTTTCTATTCCTACATGTCCTTTTAACAACTGGGGTAAGGTATGGTATGCTATTGCTAAAGACTTTGACTTTGTGCCTTGAATCAATGAAATGCATATTGACGTAGTTTTTTCTGTTGTCTTGTCCTAGGTAAAGGAATTCAGTTCACTCTAGTAATGCACTTCTCGGTTACATGATGCCCTTGTTTGTACTAGGATTTTACACCTTATGACTCTTGAAGAAATAAGTCCAATATTTTCAGGGCAAACTATAAGGGTTTCTATTGCCTTCCTCAAGAGGACTGACTTGAATTCAGCAATGCTTATATAAGCTGTCTCTGTTCTTTCATCCATTTTCAGTCAACTGCAAACTTCAGGCTGTTTGTCTAACACCTCAGACTTGGCAATCCATAGTCCTATAAAGAAAGATTCTAGTCATTTCACACTGGCTTGCTTTTAGTGATATAATTGCTTGAGATGACCTTCAATAATAATTTTAACAAAGGCATTTAGCAAAAGATTTGAAAGAGGTTATTTTCACTTGAATCAACTGCAGTACATAACTAGTACTTTATTTTATTGACATCCCCCCTTCTCCAGAAGGGCAAAAGGAAAAGTTAACCTTGGCAGGATTTCAACTCAAAATGTAGAGCTGCAACAAGTACTAAAAGGCAATTTGTCTTGTGCTCTAACAATTTCACAAAATATGGTGCTGTAGTGTTAGGAGCTGATTAGATGCCCCACAATATATATTTCTTTCACTGAACATTCTGAATTCAGTTACTATTTGAGGGACAACTGTAATTTATCAATCTTTATTGGGTCCATTGAAGTAAGTAGTACTCATGTACCAAGTCTAATTGGTCAACTAAACCTTATGTGAAACATTGGAAGACCTTGTAAAAAAAAAAAAAAAGTCATTGTTACATTTTACAAAGAACAGATGAAGTGTAGAAAAGTCCATCTTTTGCAGTAGGTGTTATAGTTGATTGAATTAAACTCAAATATATGAAAGGGACAAAGTAGACATTTAGTGGTGTTTGAATGCAGAGAAAGGGTCAAAACTAAATGTAAGGTGTATAATTATATATATATATATATATATATATTGGCATTCATCAGCATTTGAAAAGTGCCAGTGCATGAAACTCTGTCTTTGGGTTACTCTATAATTTTAGTTATGTTAATATATATATATATATGTGTGTGTGTGTGTGTATATATATGCACACATTATTCTATTTTCCTGTTTGTTTCACCAAACCTCTTTCCCTCTTAATACATATGTGTGTGTATATCTCCTACTGCAGGGCCTAGTGTCAGTGTTGCACTTGCAATTGCAAGACCATGGTTTCAATTCCCAGATCGAGCAGTGCATTGGTCTAATGATTAGGGTGTTGCACTCAAAATTGCGAAATTCTGGTTTCAGTTCCCAGACCAGGTAGTGTGTTGTGTTCTTGAGCAAAACACTTCATATCATGATACTCTGCAACCATTTTGATGTCTGATGTGTGCTACACTTGTTCACCTGTACGGGCAATGTTGACTTGATGGAGGGAGTGAGCTTCTGTGTAACACAGACATCTGATCACTATAAACAAATCATCTGGATGATAGTTCAGCAAGAAATTGCAGAACACTCATTTGACAACAGGGAAATACATAATTTATCCTGGTGCTTTACAATTTTGCCAGCTTATTCCTCTCTCATGTTATTGTTAAATATAACCATTGAGATTATATATGAAAGACATTGATGGTGGAGTAGTTATAATACAGAAAAACCGACCAATAGACTCACTGTTTATATTGTATTCAAGCACAGAGATCCCCAAGAAGGACTCAGTTTGATAAGCTGAATATAAATATAACTTGTTCTAATGTTAGAACTAGTTGTTCCAACATTAGCATTGTAAAATTCCCTTTTTTATTTTTAACCTGTGGATTCTCTTCCCTGTATGTCCCTAAATCATATTGGTATGTTTGTTTTTCAGTTGAATTCAAATGTTGGTCCTGATTATAAACTGCATGAGATAGTCAATGTGTGCTCATGTACAAGCACCCTTAAGTCTGGTGGATATTTACTCTGCTACAAGACACTGTAATGTCATGTGAGATATATGCAAAAAGAAAATTATAATGAAATATATATGCGTACATATGTTTATAGAGATATATGTATATACATTTATCTATACATATATAAATACATACATATATATTTGTGTGTGTGTGTAGGAAAACAAATATAAGAAATATTGAAACAGAATATATTGCACTTCATTTATTCAACTCTACTTGAGTGAATTAATTTTTTTTTTATTTTATACAATAATCCCAAATTGTAATTTGATGCCATTTTTCAATGTACAAACTGCATATTTATTCAAAAAATACCCAGTTGCATTAATATAGGAGAAGCCTGAAGATTCCAAAAGTATTTAGTTTCATTTTAGTTTTCTTCACTTAACAAACATATTTTAGGTGATAGTTGTGTTGAGCAAGAGTGAATATGATGAACTACATGGAGGTGTATAAATACATACACATGTATGCATATATATATATATAAATGTATATATTATATACACGTTTTTTATGTAAATATTTACATTGTATACATACATACATATGTGTGTATATATATATATATCAATCAATAACAGTTTGACTCAGCTCCATGCAATTTAAAGTTTCAAATGCTTGTTGCACAAGACTGTGCAACTTATCAGGCATCTTCAATCTCTCCAGATGATTGACGAGATAGGTTCATTCTAGAGCCTGTGAAACTTTAAGTTGCATGGAATTTAGTCAAACTATTATTAAATAGCATATGCAACTCCTACCAAAAGTGTTGAGTGTCACTTTCTTTTGTTTGTCCACTCGCTTGTATACACACACACACACATACACATTTGTGCATACATGCATATGTTTAGAGTTATCTACAAGTCAACATACAGGAGTTTACAGACTTAATAATATTAAAAAAGGAAATGTGATATGAAAACTATTGCAATTTTCCTCTAAATGAAAAAAAAAAAAAAGCTTTTTCTGAACTTTTATTTTATTATTTTCCATTTTGTAATTGAATGTAAGCATTAAATATTACAGTCCTGTATTTCTTGTTGAGTTTTACTTCTACATATAAGAAAGTTTCTACATGTATGTACAATCTTGAATATCTATAAAATGATTGATGTTTTTATGCTAATAGTGTAAAACCAACAAATATACATATACTCTTTTACTTGTTTCAGTCATTTGACTGTGGCCATGCTGGAGCACCGCCTTTAGTCGAGAAAATCGACCCCAGGACTTATTCTTTGTAAGCCTAGTACTTATTCTATCGGTCTCTTTTTGCCGAACCGCTAAGTTACGGGAACGTAAACACACCAGCATCGGTTGTCAAGCAATGGTGGGGTGACAAACACACACACATATGTATACATATATACAATGGGCTTCTTTCAGTTTCCATCTACCAAATCCACTCACAAGGCTTTGGTCAGCCCGAGGCTATAGTAGAAGACACTCTCCCACGGTGCCACGCAGTGGGACTGAACCCGGAACCATGTGGTTGGTAAGCAAGCTACTTACCACACAGCCACTCCTGCGCCTAGTAAAATATCACTACACATCTAGACAGATTTGTAGACTTTGTCAAAGCCATTTGCTTTGGATGCCTATACATGCTGCATGACTTTCCCTCCGTGTGTAGTTGTGTATGTGTATATTTTACTTTCTTTCTCTTTATTAGTCTCCCTACCCACTACCACCAAATGCAAGTGATATATCAGCATGTGTAGGAGTGTACATAGATATGTGTATGTGTCCTGTACATGCAACTTAGATTTACTTGCATTCACATGTGTGTAAATATATCCACATGCTACCTAGACACCCAATGCCAAGTGTGCATTAATTCCAAATCTATCATAATTCTTATAAATTTCTTGCAATGACAATAACCATTTGGTTTGATTTTTGTTGTTTTTTTAGAAAAAAAAAAGATAGATCCAGATAGTGTAACTTAAGTTGTTTATATTTTGGGTTTTGGTTCTCTAATAGTTTTATTACTGAAGACAGATAGGAAAGCATACACACCACTTTTGTGTCATCAAAGTCTTTCCTTCATTAGACCAAACAAGTTGTACTGTGTATGCAGGGCTACAGAACGGCTTCATTTGTCAATTGCTTACTTTGTTGCTAAAAGCATATATGGTCACACAAGAGTGTGGATAAGGTATAGCTTCTTATTTAACCTCTTCTTCTTAATGGCTTCTAAGCTTTTTTGGTGTCTCAATGTACCATTTGATGTTCTCATTACAGCTACATTCCAGAAAATCAACAATGACATCCATCATCATCATCATCATCATCGTCGTTTAACGTCTGCTTTCCATGCTAGCATGGGTTGGACGATTTGACTGAGGACTGGTGAAATCAGATGGCTACACCAGGCTCCAATCTGATTTGGCAGAGTTTCTACGGCTGGATGCCCTTCCTAACGCCAACCACTCAGAGTGTAGTGGGTGCTTTTACGTGTCACCCGCACGAAGGCCAGTCAGGCGGTACTTGCAACGGCCACGCTTAAGATGGTGTATTTTATGTGCCACCTGCACAAGAGCCAGTCTAGGGGCACTGGCAACGATCTCGCTCAAAAATCCTACGAAGGCCAGTCAGGCGAAACCAGCAATCATTGGCTCTTTGTATGTCTTGGACCGTGAACAATGTAATGGTGTGACACCATTATGTGGACTGAGCCTTAATTTCTGAATCATTAACCCTTTAGTGTTTAATCTGGCCCAAATATTCTACTCATTTTATGCTCAAACTGGCCAGAACCAGCATCTCACACCTACCCTGCAATGTCATTCTAAAAATAAACAATTACATCTTTCCACTCTTGAAGCTACAACATAATACCAGATTAATTTTTAAAAATGTAAATGAATAAGGATTACTTTTGACATATTAATTTGAACGTTAAAGGGTTAAGGCATGTTCATATTTCATTCCCTATCACCAGTTCCAAAAATAACATATTTTCATTGACTTGAAACATTTCCACCAAGTAGGTGGCCCTGTTCAATTTGTAGGAAAGGCATAGGCGGGGACTCCATATGGTGTACCCAGTGTAAGCTATGGACACAAGAGGTGCAGTAGATTAATAGGATGGTTATCAGAGAAGATAGTGTTCGTATGTGGAAGATGCACAGGATCCATAAAAACTATGGAGACTCAGGAAATTGATTCATTCAAATGCCATGGTGGCTCAGAGATAGGTAATTTCTGCTACCTAGGGGACTAAATTAGTAGTGGGGGAGGATGCATGGAGTGTGATACCTAAAATAAGAATAGGATGGAGGAAATTCAGAGAGCTGTTGGCTGTGAAAGGAAGATTGTATGATGCATGTATATGGACAGCATAGTATTGAGACATGGGCTCTGAATGCAGAAGACATGTGAAGGTTAGAGAGAAGATTGAGGCTTGTATGCTCTGCTGGATGTGTAATGTAAGTGTACATGTTTAACAGAGTGTTAGTGTATTGAGAGAGAAGTTAGGCATAAGAAAAATTAGATGTTGTGTGCAAGAGAGAAGACAGCTCTGATTTGGTCATGTGATGTGGATGGATGCTGACAGTTCCATAAAGAAGTGCTGATCTCTCAGAGTAGATGGAACATGTGGAAGTAGGAGACCCAAGACATGGGATGAAGTACTGATGGATGACCTCGGGATGCTGAATCTTTCAGGCAAGATGACAAAGGACTAAGATGCTTGGTACCTTGCTGTACTCAAGAAGACTCATGCTCCACAGCAGAAATGTTAAGGCTGGTTCCCCTGGTGAAGAGGATTGGCCTGTCAGTACCATGTAAAAAGCACTCATGCCTGTGCCACATAATACTGCTCATCCAGTGCTATGTAAAAGCACCCAGCACACTCTAAAGTTATTGGTGTTAGGAAGGGCATCCAGCCATAGAAATCATGCCAAATCAGACTGGAGCCTGGTGCAGCTCTCCAGCTTGCTAGTTCTGGTCAAACTGTCCAACCCATGTCAGCATTGACAATGGATGTTAAATAATGATGATTATATACACACATATATATAAATAACTTCTTTTTTTTTATCATTCCAAGAAGAAAGGAACTAGTTTCTAACAAAGTAAAAGTCCTATGACTGGAATTTGGATAACAACAATAATTGTTACATATTGAACTTTTCTAAAGTCATGCTCTGTTTTCTTTGCATGACAGTACAACCCTGCCTTCCCCAATTCCTGCTCTAATCTGCTCAGCATCTCCTGTTCCTGATCTATCCTCTCTGTTAGTAATGCCAGGTCATCAGCATAGTCTAGGTCAGTTACTGTTACTGCTTGATGCCGTTTACATATGTGCAGCTTGTTAGGACGCAACAACCTCCTAAGCAGACCGAGTGCAGATATGAGAAGCATGTAGGACCCAGTATTAAGGAAGGATAGGAAAATATTAGATTTATAAGCCCTAAAATTCACTCCATAATTGCCCACAGGCATATGGCATAGTGGTTAAGAGTGCGGGCTACCAACCCCAAGATTCCGAGTTTGATTCCAGGCAGTGACCTGAATAATAATAATAATAATATCGAAAAATACCTGAGGAATGAGAACCCAGGTTTGAAATTTCCCCAAGACACCTGATGAAGGCTAGAGGATATATCAGCCGAAACGTGTTAACAACAAACAAGATGAAGACAAATATCCGTCAAATGTAAATAATGATAACTTTCGCTCTTACTTGTTGCTCTCAGAATTCTTGGTGGAATATCATATACTTTAAGTATCTTCATCATCATTCCTCTATGTACTGAATCAAAAACCATTTTTGAAGTCTACATAGATAACGATAGCGTTCCTGTTATGGCTCTTAACACTCTCTATCAGTTTTCTAAGTGTGACAATGTGAGATGTTGTTGATTGTCCTGATCTGAATCCATTTTGATTTGGTCGCAATTGTTTGTCTATCTTAGGTTGTATTCATGTATACCATTTTTGCAACAATGGATGACAGACTGATCCCTCTTGTAATTCCCAGTATCACTTAGGTCTCCAGTTTTGGGCAGTGGTAGCAAGTCTTATCTCAGACCAAGTATTCAACCACAAAATGCCTGTGTCAGTGAAAGTGAGAGATGGCAAGTTGCTCAAGGCAGTTGAAAATTCCAAATACCTTGGTGCGTGGACACAAAGTACTGAAAAAGACAATGTAGTAAGGGAAGCTCTTGCCTGGAGTGCATGCCATAAATTGAGAAAGATGCAGTTTGAGTTTGTGCTAGGGAGAAGCAGAGGCAATGACAAGTGACCGAGAACTTTGGAGAGATGCCATGCTTGAAAAGACCTGGCAAGCCAAGTGAGATCATAGTCATAGATGATGCCAGTGTTACATAACTGGCTCGTTTAAAAGCACTTTTCAATTATTGGCTAATATGCTGTGCTTGTGAAGACCTGTTGAATCAAGTGAAATCGTAGTGGTGGCCAATGCCAGTGCTGCCTGACTGGTACCTGTGCTGGTGGCATGTAAAAGACACGGTTCGAGCGTGGCTGATGCCAGTGCTGCCTGACTAGCACCTGTGCAGGCGATATGTAAAAAGCACCATTCAACTGTAGCCAATGCCACTGCTGCCTGACTAGCACCCACGCTGGTGGCATGTAAAAGGCACCATTTGAGTGTGGTCGATGCCAGTGCTGCCTGACTGGAATGTAAAAAGCACGATTTGAGCATAGGTGATGCCAGTGTCACCTGACTGGCTCCCGTGTTGGTGGCACACAAAAAGTACCCACTACACTCTCAGAGTGGTTGGCGTTAGGAAGGGCATCCAGCAGTAGAAACCTTGCCACTTTAGACTGGAGCCTGGTGCAACCTCCCAGTTCTCAGTCAAACTGTCCAACCCATACCAGCATGGAAGGCGGATGTTAAATGACAATGATGATAACAAGGATATAAATTAATTTAGGTCGTGAGCTGGAAGAATCGTTAGCAAGCTGGACAAAATGCTTAGAGGTATCTCGCCTGTTGCTACATTCTGAGTTCAGATTCCACCAAGGTCAACTTTGCCTTTCATCCTTTTGGGGTTGATAGATTAAATACCAGAGAAACACTGGGGTCAATGTAATTGACTAGTCCCCTCCCACAAAATTTCAGGTCTTGTGCCTTTAGTAGAAAAGATTTTATTATTATTATTATTGTTATTATTCCTTTTGGCCAAATTCCATCCTTACACCATCATCGTCATCATCATTATTTAATGTCCATTGTCCATGCTGGCATGGGCTGGATGGTTTGAGCAGAGCTGGCAAGCTGGGGAGCTGCACCAGACTCCAGTCTGTTTTGGCATGGTTTCTATGGCTAGATGCCCTTCCTAACACCAACCACTTTACAGAGTATGCTGAGTGCTTTTATGTGGCACAGCATGGACACTTTTACATGGCCTCACACAGGGGCTTTTATGTGGCACTGCATGGGATAGCAGAAAATACTGTGATTAAATCTAGCTGTTTTTCCAGCATTGTAAATATTTTGTGCACGGATCTTCAGATCATCCACAAAGAAATTATGGGTTATGCCAGTGTTGCTTGCTGTTGTAGACCCTAGGATGTAACCAGTGGATATTCTTCACAGACATGACAGTGGATTTAGGGCCAAAATAACCAGAAACA
Organism: Octopus bimaculoides; assembly: GCF_001194135.2. Classification (NCBI taxonomy): domain Eukaryota; kingdom Metazoa; phylum Mollusca; class Cephalopoda; order Octopoda; family Octopodidae; genus Octopus; species Octopus bimaculoides. The sequence goes on from NC_068984.1 coordinate 59,612,026, forward strand.
CAGGTTAAGCATTTGCCTTAAAATATTCCCAGTGAAATATCCATAATAGAGATAATCATTCCACTTTCAGTTACAAATGTAAGTGAAATAAGCCTTTCAATGGCAACAATTGAAGTAGTATTTCGTCTGCTGCAGTGACTTTAGTAACTGAGTGGGTGAATAGACTAAATTCGTTTTTGTAATCAAGCCATACTGTTGTAAGGCTTCCACAGTAGTTCATACTTCAGACAACACAGTATTATTTACTATAAGTTGTTCAGCATATCTCCACACTTCTTTCTTTCCACCTACTGCTCATCGGTGACTATATTATTAGACTTGCAATGGTCAGGGAAGAATTGTTGTAGACAGCTTATGTATAGATTGAACACAATGTTTTCATTCTTGGCTCACATTACTCATCGATGTACATATTAAAATTAAAGGGATGCAGAGAGATAGATAGGAGAGAGAGAGAGAAAGGTAGGTAGAGGATGAGTCAGTGGGGAAGGAGAGATAAGAGAAAAGGAACAATGTTTGGGATAATCAGAAAATTTGGAAGGTCCGGAGGAAAGACATATACAATATAAGAATTTATAAAGGGCAAGGAGCATATAAAAAATAGATGAGTGCTATTGTGGAGTGTTTAGTATCTGAGTATGAATTTTCTCTTGTGTATGCAAAGGTGAAGATCTCTATCTTGGCACTAAGATGCAAGCTAGGTTTTCCCAAACTCTTTCGGAATGTGCTCTTTCCTGCTTTGCACAGCATACCTCTGGTGTTAGCATTCATGCATGGTCTGTAGTTTTCATTAATCTTCCAGCTATTGTCATTTCCTTTTAATTTTCTGATGCAGCTTGCTAGTTTTGTCATATTCTGTTCTTTAATGTTTCTCAAGGAGGCAATGTGGTTAATGAATTTCTGCTTTAAGAATCTTTTAATCAATCCAATATATGTTGTAGGTTGGTGTGTGTTCTGATTCCCATTTGCAGATATGCCATAAAGTTCCTGGATGAACATCCAGCCTCAACAGGAGGGGATTGATGTGAGCAATTTATTTTATCTTAGGAGAGCAGCTCGATACGTGACCTTAAAAGTGTGTTCAATGAATAATTTTCTGTATTTGTACTCTAGTGGAAAATGCCTGTTAAATTAACCTTAGATCTAATGTAAGTAAGATCTTCCTTGAAGATGAATGCAAGCCAAATTACATTCCTGCACTTTATTCTTTGGTAGTGTCATAGGTGATCTTACTATTGGCCTCAAGAGTGCTATTGTTATAAGGGACTGCCTTATCAAAGATCTCTTTGTAGTAGGACAGGTTAGAGATTCTTTTGCATACACCTTCCACAAAGTTCTTCAGTGTTACTAGAAATGAGGGGATCCTAAATGAATGTTACTCATTTTGCTTCCTAAAAGGCTTAAGGAATCAATACGATCTAGAGTGTCATCCACAAAGATGACCACTCCAAGATTAGTGTCTAAAATAATTTTCACTCTGAGAAGTCAGAATGTTTCTATAATGTCTTTTCTTAACTATTTAAGTTGTGCCCATATGCATAGTTGAAGATGGCTAGGACATTGACCTCATGTACATATATTAAATGGAGGGAAATATTTGTTTTGAAAACATTCAACATGAAATTGCAGATGTGTGTACCATTAAAACAATCCATAATTACACTGTAGATACCTTCTGGATTTGTCTTTTTACACCCAGGCTGAACTCTTTTCAAAGAGCAGCAGCTTTCTAGCATAAAATATCTGTATACACAAGTTCATGCTCAGACACTGGATACCTATCTCCCCCTAGTATGCTCCTTGCTCCATATAAGTTTGTGTATTTGTAGGTTTTCTCTATTATTTCAAACAGTGTCAATGTGAAGACATACAGAAACAAGCACCTGCATGCACACACACACATACATATAAGGATTGCTTCCAATGAAATTTCAATAAAAAAAGCGTATTGGACTGATTTATCATGAGTTGGGAAGTTGTGTGCCAGGGAAAAATATTCAGTGATTCTATATTCAATACTATGCATATTGTGACAGGCTGAAAACTAACTGATCACAAATGCATCACTGACCATTGAGCTATGTCCAGCTTAATCCCTATATAGGCATACTTAAAGTTGAAGATAGGAGGAAGATGGAGGAAAACACTGCAGACTAATTTTACTTCAACAACTTGACCACAGAAAACCTTGGAATATATTTTCATATGTAGATGTGCAGTTTACAGATTTGTGGAGAAGTGAAACATGGTGATATTTCTTTAATTTAAATAACTCCAAGATGGAAAATTATAGTTTTTTTCCCAGTAAGTTAAATGTGATTAAGCCAAGGGCATGTAATATTTATCCTACTATTTTAGCACACACACACAAAAGTCAAATCAAAGCACAAGTCATGAGGGCACTTAAGGTTCATGAAAGGATTAACATTTTTTTTATTCAATAGATGGAAATGATAGTCAGACTGAAAAATCATGCAGATTAAATTGATGCCTGATGGCCTGAGATTTTATTTTATTTTATTTCCTTTTTTAGACGTATTTTCCATTATAATCGTCATGACAATAGTAGAAAGCAACATTTTATAAGTACATTGTAATAGCAAAAATATAAAGATAATTTAGAACTATAACATTACTAAATAACATTATCAGTGATGAATTTTTCACATAGTGTACGTCTTCAGTTGTTATGTACAAATTTACAAATAAAAAGTCAACAAAAGTTCACATTTTTGAGTGGTTATCAGTACTAAAAAAATTAAAAACATTCATTATCGACCAAATCATTACAAAAGAAACCTCTAGTTAACACAGTTATTAGAATCTTTAAAAATATATTTAAGGAACAATATAAAACAAAGAAACAAAAGGTATTATAAGAGATCAGGCAGTATAAAAAAGAATCAGTAACAAGTGCTATCGTGTACAGATAATTTTGCAGTGAGCTGAGTCTACAACTCAGTTTTGATTCATGGCTGTGTAGCCACTGCACATCACTTTGTGTGTGTGTGTATGTGTGTGTGTTTATATATATATAGCTAATACTCTTGAGGAAAGCATGAAAGTTATACAATCTCAATTCCTCATTCATATTAAATCTGACACTTTGTACCTAGTCAAAAGAAATCACTATTAATAGCATCAGAATGTCTTAGAGTCAAGTGTCACATCAGAAGAGGATATAATGATATTAACAATGTTTTATTTTCTTCTTTGCTTTCATTCTTATTCAGCTTTTATGTAGACTATTTATTTTATCAATATATTTGGCAGCTACTGTAAAGTAAAAGGAGGTATGCTCCTGACAAACAGAATCTACTACAACATGGTTTTGATTTTTTTGCTATAACTATTTCATTCCAATTCACATTTTGTCAATGACTTTAACAAAGCTGTGAACAAATAAGTCCTATTTTTGTCTTCACTGAAGTCAACAGGGATAATTGACTACACATTACTCATAACCTCTGATTATGAAAATTCAAGCAATTGACTATCACATTTGTATGAGATAGATAGATAAATAAATAAATATATAAATAAATAAATATATAAATAAATAAATAAATAATGGGTTGATTAATTATTACATATGTTGTAGCCAATATCTTGTAAATTTGACATAAGAAATATTTTGAAAGCAGCTTTGCTAAGTTGAAGCCAATATCTGAGAAGGCTGCATTCAGTAGCAGTGGCCATTGTTTTTGTTTACCCCCAGGTCAGCTCTGATCTACCAGACCTATGATCAAAATATTCCAGTCATGGCTATCTCTTATTTTTTAAGATGACAGGATGTGACGAGAATGAAATTTGGCTGCAATTCGGATTGTTTAGACCTAGGTCAATTCTAGTTGATTTGACTTCTGATCAAAAGCATTTCAGCCCATGGCCATGCTGTCTGTGTCTCAGACAATATATATCTCGGACTACATTATCCAATGTGTCCTTCACTTTCAAGATAGTTGGCTGTTATTTCTAGACGTTTGAGTGACCATATAAAAGCTCACTCATTGATTCAGAGGTGATGGTGGTGGTTGGTGTTTAGCCCCCAGGTCAGCCTTGATCATGCAGACCTATGGTCAAAAGCTTCCAGTTGTTGTGACCAAGATAGAGTGGGGTGGGTGATTCAAGGGAGAATTGACTGTTATTAGTAGCAAGTTAAGCAACCATGTAGAATCTCCTTCATTGAATTTGTAGTGTTACATGGTGGCACAATTCTTATGAATATATTTCATTTATTCAGTTATATTTTTGGTATATATTATTATTGTATTTCTGTTTGCCAGAAGCAACCTGACTTCATAGAATAAAAATATATCATTTCATATCCTGAAACAGAAAACAAGTAGTTTATTATATTAATAATTATTATTTGTATCATATTAATTATCACTATGTCAGGTCACTGATTTCAAGTTCTGTATTGAATTAAGAGTGAGTAATAAATATCTCTCTCTAAAAGTTTTGATGACAAAAATCAGCATTCTTCTTATTCAGAATTGGTTGTCTGAAATATCAAAACTATTTTGTTTTGTTACATCTATAAGGAAGTGAATACAAAAAAATATTAGAGTAGACATTGTATCAATAATTTCAATCACACAATTACTAATTCACAGTTATGTATACCAGGGGACATATATATTCTAGGTGTGCAAGATGAGTGCTGTACACCTACCAAAGATGGTAAATTTTCTTTATAATTTTGTTCTTGCAGTAACATGATATAATCTGACTGTAAATTGTTTTCAAATATAATAATACATACTCAGACACAAAGATTACATTGGGTTGAAGTCATATTATGCATAAAAATATGTTAAAGTTTGTATGTTTATTTTCGAGTAGTAGTTAATGCCAAAGTAGGCTCAACACATTAGCACACCATGTGACAACAACTGCCATATGCTGTTGTTGATATATATACATCTATATATGCATGTATAGGTATGCACATATACCTAAATACATATATGTATATACATACACCTAAAAATATATAGATATATATACACACATACATATGCACGCACACACAAAAATACATTATATATACATACACTCGTGCACAATGTGTGTGTGTGTGCATGTGTGTGAAAAAAAATATATGTATATATATATTTATTATATATGCAACAATTGCTTATTATATTAGTGCTACTGATCAGGAAGTGTATAGGACAAACTCTGGAATGCCGTGACACTGAAAAGCTAATTATTAATGGTTACCAATTTTTGCTTGCTAAACCTCTTTCATTAAGGATCTATAACTAAGATCACTGAATTAGTTATACTTTATACACTTTGTAATTATGTATACGGGGAACATAGAAGAGTAGTTTGAATTTGGAAAAGGCATTTAAGTCACCCTTTCCCATTTCCCTTCATCTATAAAACGTGAAGTTGGTTTTTAGCTGTCGATCAACCCTGACCAAGCAAAATCATGATCAAATTTACTCCAGCCATGACCATCATGTCTTTTTCAAGGTTTTGTAGGATTACATTATCTAATGTATCCTTTCCTTATTTAAGATGGTATGGTGTGATTTGACAGGGATTTGGTTGTCATTTCTAGCAAGTTGAGTGATCACATACAGGCTTGTAAACTATGAGGTTGTATTCCTTATGCAATAAAAAAAAACAGATTAAATATTAGATTAAGTAAATTAAAATCTCACATATATGCCGGTATTCAATCTGTTTCTCTGGCACTTGACAAATTATATTTGGTTTACTGCTTAAGTTAAGAAGACAGTCTATATAACACTCCATTTATTTCAAAAGATATATTTACAAAATTACCTTTCTGAATACTGTGAATAAACTCGACCAGTTCAACTTCTATCATGGGTAATTGCATTCTAACCATGTCAAAACTGGAGGCAATATACACTAAATGTCAAACATGATTAATAATATTGCAAATAGTAATGACATGGTTAGAATTAAACTACATTTATATTCATAATGTAGCAAGTGGCGTAAGAGTAGAAGGCAAGCCCTCAGCATGCCAAGTCTACAACTTGGTTTCAATTCCAAGTAGTAGCTGTTTCACTTCACTTACGTCACCAAAACCTTTTGAAAAGGCACGAACATTACAAGTCTCATTTCCCCCTACCTCTAAGTCAATGGGGCTACTGTTGCCCCATTGGAGAATACCTTTTATGATGAAAAAGTCAAGCAAATGACTATTTATCACATTTTCATGTGATAAATAAAGCACTGAATGACTAATTTTCATATGTTGTTCTAAAATTTGTGAACAACAGCGAAACATTTCTTATGTTGTCTTTTTTCTCTTCTTCTTGGAGGTGAGGGAAAAGAATTTACTCCTCTTTTGGAGTGATAAGTCCTTCCCACAATGAATATTACTGATTATATTTACATCGAGGAAGTAATCTGCTATTTCAGCCAACACCATGTTGACAAATAGGCAGATAATATAAAATATAAAATACAATAAACCTGTGAGAGATGTTGAAGTAGTTAAAAGTATTCAGTGTTTCTTTTTTCTTCATGGTCAAAGAAATCAAAGTTTGAAATGAATATGAAAGGTAATTAATTTATCTTAAGAAATAACCTTCAATTAACACTCATTATGACTGAAGATCTTATCAGAGCATCTACACTAAAACTTTCAATGAAATTTTTTCAAAATAAAGATGTGTAACAAAAAAAAAAAAGTGCTTTACTCGACTTACTAAATGCAAGAAGGCTGAAGCTGTTTAGCCCCAGGTTAACACTACTCAGATAGACTTATGATCAAAGGCACTCTAGCCATGACCAACTTGTCATTTTTTTATATATAGTTTCCCTTGGACTACATAATCTAATGTCTCCTTTTTTTAAGACAGTCAGGTATGGCTTGAGAGAGATTTGGCTCGTAATTCTAGCAGGTTACCTACCTTGTTATGTATAACAAGGTATCAAATGCATGTCAACAAGAAATGGCAGTTTCAGCCTTGAGAGAACTGCACTAGTTTGATTATTTGATGACCAGGAAATGAAATCATTTTAAAATACTTAAGTAATTCTATTACAAATGTCATAGACTTTCATATTATAAAGAATCTCTTTTGTTGTTTGTATTATTGATGTTGTATACAAGAAAGAGTAGTAGACTAGCACTCATTAGTATGATTATGATAACAAAATGGACCACTTGGGATACCAATACTAGAATAAATGCCTGCATTGTGAATGAATTGTACTTATATGAAAACAGCAGGGGAAGATATAAGCGTTGAATCTAATTTGTCAGTTTTAACCAAATGAAATAGCTATTGTAAAAATTATATTTACTATCATTAATATGTTTTTGTTTTTTAAATAAAAGACATTGTTTTTAAGCTCACAATACTAACAAGCAAAGTTGACGATTTTTTATAGCGTTAAAAAAATAAAATAAAATGAAATATAAAACTCAAGCAGCACCATGAGATTGGCAATATTTAGTTGATTTTTTTTTTTACACATACTGACATGAAATTAAATGCAAAATCAGAAAATAGATTTATTAACATTTTTTTCCACATTTTAGTTTTTATGAGAGAGAACCCATCAATTCCAAACAGTTTTTTTATTTTTCAGTCTTTAACTGTTTGCAAAGTTAATGGAATAAATTACCAGCACTGATGTTGATCTCCTCATCAAGGTGTTTGAACAACCAATGTGTGCTTCTAAGCAACAAATAATCTAAATGGTGAAGTTTTTCTGATTTTTTTTTCCTTAAGCACACAACATGCAGTACAGTTTTTTTTTTCTTTCTTTTTGTAGCAAGGGATGTTAAACCCTCTGCAGGTCCAAAATGATTTTACAGATTTAAAAAAAAAAAAAAAGGAAAAAAAAAAAAACCTGGTTCTTGCCAAAATGATGCATTCAGATTTAGTATTGAGTTGATCGAATTTACAAGCCCCGAAATATGATGAAATGGATGAACAAGAAATATATTGCACACCCATATTTTATTCTAATGCATAATGTATCTCTATAGCGCACAGTAACGCCAGCTTCGGAGATGAATTTACAACAATTGCACAAAAACATGAGATGAAATAAATAAATCATTGGTCAAGTTTTGACCAATATGTTCTTAAATAATATTTAAAAAAAAAACAAAAAACAAATATTGTTTTCACAATGGAATTGTACAACCTAAACTTAGAGCTCACTCTGTTTCGAATTGCCTGTGAGAGAAAATTATTTTTGTATAACAACTTATTTGTTGATTGTTTCGACTTTCTCTGACTGCAACCATAGCAAGTTCAGCATTCTGTTCAGAAATAAGCGTTATCCAAAGTAGTGCGCTGGTCAATATTTGCCTATTTTTATTTCCGCCATTTTTACAGTTCCACTATACAGTTGTTACACGGCAAGCTCTTCTAGTCTCATCTTCATCTCCAGCATCTTCCATTTTTGTCATGAAGTTTTGTCGCCGCCGTGCAAGCAACATTTCAGTTTTTGTTGCATGTTTTGAAGGAGATGGAATTGATGATCGTTTGTTCCCATTTGTGACTGCCTTTGCCAAGATTCTGTTTTGATCAAAGTTATTGTTTTGTGATTTGGCACTTGGAGTGTAATTAAATGGCGACACAATAGCTGCAGATATTGAGCATGCTGGATTAGTTCGGACTTCTGAGCATATTGCTCGCTTTAGTTCACTCTGCGGAGAAATCAGTTCAGATTTCCAAACTTTGGCTTCAGAAGGCAAAGAGTCTATCACAGTTTCTTTTGAAGCAGTTTTGTTTTGCAAAGGCATTTTGGTAGCACAGTTCCCTTGTCGAGGGGCACTGCCTTTTCTGTCTTCTGTCTCTTTCACTTCACCGCAGTTATTATCAAGTAACATTTTATTCTCTGCTTCTCTTATCATTTCATTCCGTTTCACCCATACATCTTCATTGTTCCCATCAAATTCTTGCTGTTCACTTAATGAATTATTGTTTCTCCAGCTTTCATCAGAAGTCATGCTGTTTAGAGATTTTTTAGAATCTGACATTTTCTCCTGAACTCGGCATGTTTGATCAGCATCTGGTAAACTTTGAGCCTCGGAGCGAGACTTCTGAGTTTTCCAGGTACCTGAATTTGTTTTGGTCATTGTGAAAGTGATATCTTCATTAAAACTATCTATATTTTTATTTTCTTTTGGACTACTTATAGGACTGATGCTTTTCACAACTGAAGAATTATTCTCATTAAGTTTTTCTGTTACTACAGAAGAATTATCTGCAAAGGAACTTAGTTTATCATAAGTATGTGTTCGACTTAATCCTTGTTGTGTTATAGGTGGAGAGGATGATTTCTTGTTGTTGGAAATTCGAGGTGGAACTAGACGGCTACGTTGACCACCTCCTGTAGAATGTGACCGTTGCTGACGAGGTGGCTTGGTAGGCTTGGACTCTGGAGAGGAAGCAGAATCATTAGATGATTCGTTCCGTTTCCAAAGGCTCGCAATCTTACTGGCCACCGGTTTCTTGCCAGTACTGGACGACCGACGGTTTTCATTAACTGTCGGAGTTCCTTTAGAAGGTGGGCTTGTTTCAGACTTTTTAGACTGAGCATTTCCTGGAGAGATGCTTTGATTTTTGCTTAATCCTAAGCTTCCTCTCTTTCCTGTTGGGGTTGAAGGACGAGAATTGTCACTAGCTTTTTTAAGACTAGCATTGCTATCAGTTTTCTTGAGACTAGCATTGCTATCAGCTTTCTTTAGACTAGCATTACTGTCTGAATTTTTTAAACTTGTTTTACTGCTAGTCTTGCGTAAAGTTCCTGTTGATCCACTATTACTTTTATCCAAATTACTCCCATTACTTTTAGGACTACTTGAAGGAGTATTTTTCTTCAGACTTCCAATGCCAGATTTGTTTGATGTTGTATTACTGCGACTACCACCCTTACCAACAGGGGAAGTAACTTTAGTTGGGGTATTTTTAGTAGGGGTTGTGTTAGTGCTTGATTGACGAAGAGCTGGAGGAGCATCACGAGAATTTCTTTGCCGCTGAATTTGTTCAAATGGCGCATGAAAACCTTGTTCGTGTGAAGTGTCTACTAAAAAGTTAAATGAACCTAATGCTTTTGTCCATGATTCAGGAGGTGTTGTATCAGAATTCCTTTGGCTTCCTGTAGAGCCTCCAGAGCTTCTTGGACTAGAGGATGTTTTCCTTTCTCTGAGTTTTACAGTTGAAGTGTCAATGTCACTCTTGTTCTCATTTTTATCAGATTCACTGGCTGACTGTTTATCCCCACTAGAAGCTGGAGTTTCTTTGGTAAAAGTTCCTTGTTTTATTGGGGGTTTGGGACGTTCAATTTGTGTAGAATGACCCCCTCGGTTAACGCTACTGTCTCGTGCTGGTCGTTCACTGTTTACTACAGGTAATTTAGACCCAGCTGATTGTTTGGTAGTTTGGGACTTTAATGGACTCCCAGGAGACATGCTTCTTCCTCCTCCTCCAGAAGAACGCCGGACATTTGTGGTTCGAGGGTTTACCTTGTTTACAGGAACCTCAGATGACATGGCGTTGGTGTTTTTGGTTACAGTTTTCTTAGGACTATTTGGATTAGATTTTACTGGACCTCCTGGTTGGCGAGTAGAAGCTGGACGAATAACACGAGAGTTATCAGGTTTTGAATTTAGTGTTTTTACTGGTGTTGTTGTTACTGGATTTTTACGACTATATAATGGTTTTCGTCGACCTCTCACTGATTTATTACTTTCCGGATCAGATTTGTCTGATGATGGCTGAGAATGAGCAGAGGGTTTCACAATACGAGCTCGTCTGCTGCTAGCTTCTGAATGAGATAAAGTTGATGTTGAATACTCACTCAAGTCTTCTGAGTTCTTAGACCATGTCACTGAAACCTCTGATGCTGTATCAGACGTGTAGTCATTTGAGACTAGTGATATACTCTCATTTTCAATCAAAGAATCTTCATCAAATGTGCTGCTGGATAGCTCTCTTTTAGTAATGAGTTCACAAACAACAAGACTAGCATTCTCTTCAAGAGCTCGTTCCTCTTCAGGAGAGATTTCATGCTCAAAAGAGTTTCTGTCCTTGTCTTCATCAGTTATATTATTGCTTTGTTCTTCAGCCAAATTGATGTCAAGAACATCTTCATGTTCTAACTCATCAGAAACATTTGTCTCATCAGAGTTCATATCATCAGGAGAAGATGACATCATAATACTATCACTATGGCTTTTACTTGGTTTTAGCTCACAGTGGCTGTCATCAGCAGCATCTGATTTCTCACTGTCTACTTTTTCAATGCTTCCATTTGAATCTGCACCTATTGATTGTGGCAATGAGCTGACCATTTCAATTTCTTGCATCGATCTTTGCTTCTCTTCCAACAAACGGTTATCTTTGGGAACCGAATCATTTTGCTCAGTTGTCTCCCCCAAACCAAGAAATGGCCGATTCGAGAGAGAGTTAGCTTGTGCAATCTCATGGTTAGAGTAGTCCTTCTTGCGTTTGAGAAATCCATCGCTGTCTTGGGATTTTGATCGACACCAGCCAAATCTTTGCCGGGCATCAACAGCAGGATTTGTGGAAAAATCACTGCAGGATTTGGTTGATTTCCGTAAACTCTCATTTTGAACATTGTTAGCATTTGTGATTTCATTGCTACTATTAACATCAAGCCTTCCTTGACCATTTGATATATTGGGTACCATTGATGTCTTCACATGTTTCATGCTATAATCTTCTGAAGAACGAGACATCAAAGATTCACTTCTTGAAACACACAAAGATGTCTTATCTTTTTCAACTTGGTCTGACTGAGGAATTGTTCCAGGAGAATTTAAAGTAGGTAGTCTAGAGCTCTTTGATCCTATTTTATCTGACTTGCTCTTATCTCCTCTTGGCATGGCAGAGTTAATGCATTCTTCAAGAAGAGCTTCTTCAGTGAGTGAAAAATCATTTGTTACTGATTCAATACTCAGTGAACTCAGAGAGCTATTTCTAGAGAAACATAATGGGGTACCTTCCACCTTAAATGAAGCCTTCTGGTCAGGTAGACCTAGCTCTGGTCCTATTTGTTTAGTGGAAGAAACTTTAGCCAAAGGACTTTCCCTTTGGCATTTGTTTTTGTAGGAGTTTGTTGAAGAATTGCGAGAATAAGTATCTGGTGTGTCTTCTATTGCAAATTCTTTTGGTATTTCATCACTAAGATAACCCTCAGGGTCCATTAAAGCGGGTCGAATTTCTTCACTAGACTGCCCCACTACATGGCGACCCAGTTCTGTACCAGGAACACCAGTGCCATCTGGGGATTGTTGATAATCTTTTCGACCAGTATCTGCTTTCCAACGTTGTCCAAGAGAAGGTGAGGACTTGTTCTTACCTTGCTTTGCACTAGGATGATGACTTAGAGACACATCCTCTGTATCATCACAACTAAGTGAGCTAAGCGAGTCGTTCCGAGAGAATGTTATTGGTGTTCCTTCCATCATGTAATGTTTGGGGGAGTCTGCAGCTGAATTCAAAGCAAATATAGAGTCATCTTTATTTGGAATGGTGTAATTAGGGTCTCCAGGTTTTGATTTTGAATTCTTTTGTATAAAACCCATGTCAAGACCATCTATAGAATCAATAGTTAAATCACTTAGAGAAGTGGCATTAGAAAAGTTAATCGGAGTACCCTCTACAGCATAAGTCTTGACTGTATCTGGATTCATACTGATGCATTTCTTTTCCTTTAATGGTGAAATTTGGAAAGGGAATTTTTCTTTGCTCTCTGAACCCTCTGCAGTTCGATCAATCACTGTTGGCTTACGACCGACTTTTCCCTTTGGTTTTGCTGACTGAATAACTTCTGAGAGTAATTTATCATTCTCATCGCAAACTGAACTATTATCAGACTCTTCAGCTTCTTCATGCTTAGGTTTTAATGGAGCATTGTCATGTGTAAGTATACTCAGATCACTTAATGATGTAGTTCGAGAAAAGTTCAGAGGGGTTCCTTCAGTGGCATAAGATTTGACAGCATCAGTATTGAGAAGATCTTCCTCTTGTTTGCAGACAGATACAGACCGAAGACAGCTCTTCAGTTTCAAAGAGCCATAGTTTGTACGTGCATTATTTGATACAGACTTTGTTGGAAGTTTGCTTTTGTTATTAGTTGCACTTTCAGTCTTCCATGATTCAGACTTTTTCTTTAGTGCATTATCTGAGGTGCTTCTTCGAATCTTTTTACTCGAGTTACTTGGCATAGCTGAACTAATACACTGTGCCAGAATATCTTCTTCACCTTCTGACACTTCTGACATAGAAGAATTCTCTTTGTCTTCTTTCTCGGAAATTTTCTCAGATTTCCCATCCTTAATTGCTGTCTTGATATGTGTTTTCTTGCCTATCATTTGAGGTTCATCATCACTAAAGGTCAATGCACTTAAACTGGTTGTTTCAGAAAAGTTTGGTGGAGTACCTTCTGTATTGTAGACAATGGGGGAATCCAGTTTCCCAATGTCAGAGATCAGTTCACCTTTCAGTACATCAGCCAATGTTCCTGAAGTAGGTTTGGCTCCAGTTGCATTTGTTGGGTCCCTTTCAGGGGCTTCAACAGTAAACTCTTTCATCTCTTCCATAGTTTCAGGCTCCTGGTCATTGACACTAGAACATTTTTCAGCAGCTCTTTTCCGTGTAGGACTAGGTGGGAAAGTTTCACTGGGAGAGTCAGGGAGCTCACTTGGAGAGACAACTTCACTGGCTCGCCGGCTATATTCACTGACAACAGAACTGTGTACAGAGTGAGCCTCAAAACTACTTAATGAACCTAGAGAACTACACCTGGAAAACATCAGTGGAGTCTCTTCAACCATGTGATTTTCATCAAAAGTAACAGTCTTCTGTTCTCGATCACTTGGAGAACCTGCATCAGGCAATGCTCCAATTGACTCTGATGGTTTCTCTGCATCATCTACACTTAGTAATTTTCGTTCTATGTTAACGATGTCAGAACCAGTCTTTTCAGAGATAGTAGTTTTCTGAAGTTCCTCACTACATTCATTTTCATCAATACTTTTGAGTACATTGGTCCTGGGAAGGTTTTCATGATCTCCAGCTTCACTGCTATGGAGGCTGCTAATTGGGCTCACTTGTGAATAGCTGATAGGCGTGCCCTCATCACAATAGGTTTTCATTTGGTCAGCTGCTCCTTCACAGGGATCTTCCAGTATGTCTACATCAATAGGATTTTCTGTTGGTGCTTTTGAGGAAACATATTCTTTAACACATTGTATAGATGATCTAAATGTTGGAATTCCACTCACATGTGTATTTGAACCACGTTTTATTTTCTTGTTATTGTTGGTGATGTTGTTGTTGTTATTGTTATTGTTCCCAGTTTTCTCCATGTTTTGGTAGTCAAGAGTGTAATTCTTAATTTCATCTTCAGCACATGATTCCAGAATGTCTTTCTTTAGTTCTTCTCGCATCTCCCCTTTCTCGTGTTTCCCAGTCAAATCTGTCAAAGATGTAGCAGTTGACAGATAATTCAGTGGAGTACCTTCCGTGCAAAAAGTTTTTAATGAGTCATCGTGAACTGTGTGAACTCGTTGCTCAACTCTCTCGTTTGTTCGTCTAGCTTCTTCAAGGCGACAATCTGCACAGTTGGGGTCGGAATCATTGTACCGTGATACATAATTTATTGGCCTGTCTGTGCATTGATCATCCGTGTATTCAGCATATCGTTTCCCGTAATCTGTTGGTTGGTCAAGCTGGTCAATGTTGTCTAGATCAGTCTCAGCATAAACTCCATACGATGATATCAATGGTTCAGAACTGTTCTTATTACTGGAAGGATTTGTCATCCTATCATTGTAAATCTGTCTGTCTGTGTAAGTCTTATGAGAATACTGATTGGGAACGACATACATATACATCCGTTGTTGTGCACTATAAGATGAAGGATTACCAGCAAAGTTGGCCAATTTGACGGGACAGTTATTCTGTTTACTTGGATCCAAACAGCTCTGCTTGGCAGGATCCAAACAGTTCTGAGTAGCATGATCAACATATTTGTTACTATAGTTAACAGTTTCATCACAAACCCCATCTTCATTTTCCATCATGTGTTGAGGTGCATTTCGCAATTTCTCCAGGCTACCTGCACTTCCTTCTTGAGTTAATCGAGTTAGACTAGAATCTCTTCTTTTCTCAAGAACTGAACCTTGGCGTTCATATAGTAGCTTGGAGCTCTTAGCAAGCATGTGATGAACCCTAGCACGATCATGTGATATATCAGAGTGCACACTCCCTACACTGTCTTGACTGCCAGATCGTGTAACTCTATGTGGAGACCGTGTCCGGCTATCAAACAGCATTGCACCATCCCCACTCCCTGTCCTCATAAACATATGTGTTTTCATGAAAGCCCTTCGACTCTCTAAATCTGATAACTGATAGCCAGATGAATAAAGATAATGTGGAGAGTCAGTATCTTGTTTCCGGTTCTCTGTAGGACTGTTCCTTGGACTTTCCATGTTCTCACAAGTCTCAGATAAATTTTGATCAATTTCAGCCTCAATTGCCCTTTGTTTCCTTGCATGCAATGTTGGCATATTGGATTTGACATGTTTGTCAGAATCAAAGTTCAAAGATGCTGGTTTGGCACCAAGAAGGTTTTTTAAGGCTGCAGCACTGCCCATTGAGATCATTCTGTGCTTTGAATGCACTAAGTTTCTGAGCATGCTAACTGCTCCCATATCCCACAAGGCGCGTTGATCTTCAGGACAGCGTGCTGATAAATTCCATAGTGTACCACAGGCATTACTGACAATTGTAAGACTTGGAGACCGTAAGTGTTTCAACAGAATCTGCAGACAGCCGTGTTGCCGGAGGAGTCTCCTGTAATCCTCCCTTACAGCAATGTGGCTGGACACATTTCTGAGAACACCACCACCGTTTTCAATGATTGCTAAAGTTTTTGAGGAACTTTTATAAGTCAATGTGCTTACTAAGAACTCAACTGCACCCTCAACAGCGCAAAGATCAGCTTTATTTTCACTACAATGAGCAGAGAGGTTCCAAAGTGCACTTAGTATACTTTTGAGAGTTGATTCTTTTTTCACACGCATTGCTGCCTTCATTAATGTTGTAACACCACCAACCTCCCGCAGTGTCTTCTTACTGGCAAGATCAGCTCGCCATGATAAATTTCTGAGAACACTTGCAGCAACTTGACACAAGTCTTCATTGCTAGAATGCAATTGTGCAATTAGAGCATCCATAACACCTCTCATGGAACACAATAGAGCTTTATTTGTTCCATCACCGAATGTCAAGTTGGTCAAAGCCATGCAAGCATAGCGCCGCATTGTAATGTTGTACTGCTCAGTAGTGTTGCCATGGATTTCATGATCCACCTGCAGAAGTTCTCCAATAGCCTGAAGACCACCTGAAATCCAAAGAAAATTAATACTAAATATTAAAAAGTCAATCTTCAGTATCATTAGAAATTTCAGAAAAATTAAAGCATCATTTATTTTGTCAGTTTAGTATGATATTGTCTATGAATATGATGGATAGTTCAACTGATGACTGAAACCCAATTACTTAAAACTTAGAAATTTGCATTGTGCTCCTAATAACGATATATCTAATTCAGTTATTTCAGTTGTCAATACTGCTAAAAAAATAAGTACCACTCTACCTACCTCTTCAACTACTTATACAAATGTGCTAAATAACGTTAATCCCTGCTACATCATAAGGTTTTACAAGATCGCAGTTTAAATCAAGTTTCTAAAGTGCTAAACAGATCAGACACAAATCTCTTGGATTGTATATGAATCTGTTGCAGGTAGCTTTTCTTGAGAGAGAAATTGAACTCAGATATGCAAGCCATCAAACTACACTTTCTACAGTGGCCACTGAAAATGAAATGCTTTGACAGTTAACACAATGACCTTTCATTCCAGTATTACCATACAGACTCATTCACTCATGCTCATTCATGGATGAGTTGTCAGTATTAAAGTATTAACTCTTAAAATCCTATATTGCAGATATTCATACTGGTTGCCAAATCCTAAACTGCATAAAACTGCCATTTAAATAGTGTTGTTTGGAGGATAAAAAATCAAAACTAAGCATGTTTTTGTGAGACAAAGTTTAGTTGTATTTTAGGAAAAAACTTCCTATCAAAAGACATCCTTGTTTGATTCATGCGTGTTTAGTTTTTCCATTTGATCAAGTAAATTTCTATGAAAGTTTTGCTGCATTAATTTTGGAGCAATAAAGACAGATATGAACATTTAGAAATATCAATAGACATTTTCTCAAGTTTCATAATGGTGATGAGTTATACTTTCATATTTTTAGCTATTGCTCATTTTATTATTATCCCTGATATCTTTTGGCTATTCCTTCTAAACATTACTATAGAGAAATTATCACTTCAGGAGTGAATACATAAGAAAAAAAAAATGTAAGAAACTCTACCTAAAGTACAAATTGCGTGGCGGTGTTCTTCATCAAAGGAAAGCTTCATCAGTGCTGCGATGGCTGGACCAGGGTGGTGGTCTATATCAGAAGGCCGAGAACCTGGAAAGAATAAAATCAAATGCATTTGTTACCAGATTGTTCTAAGTTGCTTCTCCACCTCCCCAATAATTAACTAACTGAAATAAAAGAAAGGTTTAATATCAAATATTACAACAGAGTGTTGAGTTGGAAGACACAGTTAAGCATAGGATTAAATACTTGGCAGTGTTCAGTTTTTCCCTCTACATTCTGATTTTGAAATCAGCCTAGATATCACTGACTTTTGCATTCATTCTTTGAAGAGATATTAGGTTGTCTGAAAAGTTCTGAGCATTTTTTAATATGTAAAGGGGGATATAAACAATTGACTTTTCAATAAATTTTATTCAATGAAATAATTTCCATTATTATTAATGACCTTTGCCTATCTATCAGGCAATTTAAATATTCCATCAGCATAAAATTTGGTAAGAGATCCCAGCCAAGTTCATGTAACTTTGTTCAGGTAGCCAAAAACACGTGGTCAGGCATTGTCTTGGAACACTGCCCCTTTCCTGTTGGCAATCTCTGGCCTTAATTCTTTGACTTTTTGGTTCAAATTAGCCAGCTGGTTTTGTGCACATAATAAATAATGCCTTTATGATTCCACCAAACACAAAGTATAGCTTTTTTGGCATGGACATTTGTCTTTGGTTGCTGTTTTGGGGGATCCTTACACAAACTCCAGGATCTTATTTGCATTACGTTTTTGCACACAATCCATTTTTCATCTCCAGTCACAAGTTGTTTCAGAAAAGGCATGCTTTCATTCTGTTCCAAAAGTATATCACAAAAGAATAAAAGAACCTGGCCTAATAATTTTTTTCTGAGAGTTTGTGAGGGACCCATACAGTATAGCAAGAAATGTATCCTAGCTTCACTAAGTGATCATGAGCCATACTTTTGGAAACTCCCAACTTCTCTAGTCATGATATTTGAGTTTTCTTTGATTTTTGCCTTCAAAACATCACCTGATTTTGAAGGCCTTCCACTGTGACTGTCATCTTCCAAGCTAACCTCTCCAGCTTCAAATTTTGCAAACCACTATCAAACAGTTGATTCACCTACAGCATCATCACCATAAACTTCACAAATGTTTTTGCAAGTCATTGCAGCATTTTCTACTTTTTTTAATAAAAGAAAAGCATTACAGCATCAATATGAAATTTTTATTTATCCATTTAAAATGTCAATAAAGGGTACCCAGAATGAAAGATAATCTATTTTTAGTCAGAAACAAAGAAGTGATACACTACCACTTCAAGCAATGCCAAAGTTTTAATTGTGTTACAAATCAGGTATGTTCAATGAAGTGTTAGGTTCTCATTAAAGGTGTCTACATCACTTGACCAATCAATCCCAAAGAAACAAACAGCTAATCTGTTTAAATACACAATAAATCCAGTAGCTTCAGAAAACTGGAACTACTTATTTGCACACTATAAGTGTAAGACAGTGAACCAAAAATGTTCAGTTAACAGAGATTATCCATGCAATTATTACTCAAAACCTTCCTCAAGGGATACTTAAAAATTTAAAAATAACTAAGGCAGATAACTCAGCGAATTGGAAATTTTGGAAGATAGAATACGATATTAAAGATCATCTATAATTTCCAAAAATTTGAATGGGTGGCATTAGAGTTATCTTCCTTGGGTATATTTCTTTTTTTAAACACTTCTCGAGGAAATATTTTATTCATCGAAGTTTTTCAATTCAGTATATCATATAGGTGAGATCCTGTCAAAGGATACTGTAGTTCCGACCTTCTGTGTACGTGTATGTGTGTCTGCGAGGGGTGGGGACTAGACAATGACAAACCACTCACATTTATTTTATTGACCTCTGAGTGACAGAAGGCAAATTTAATATCTACTCCCATCCCAACAAGCAACTTAACCTTCAATGTTGAGAACTAGATGTGGAGGCGCAATGGCCCAGTGGTTAGGGCACCGGACTCGCGGTCATAGGATCGCGGTTTCGATTATCAGACTAGGCGTTGTGAGTGTTTATTGAGCGAAAACACCTAAAGCTCCACGGTAGGGGATGGTGGCGAACCCTGCTGTACTCTTCCACCACAACTTTCTCTTACTTCCTGTTGTGCCTGTAATTCAAAGGGTCAGCCTTGTCACACTGTGTGCCATGCTGAATATCACAGGAACTACGTTAAGGGTACACGTGTCTGTGGAGTGCTCAGCCACTTGCACGTTAATTTCACGAGCAGGCTGTTCCGTTGGTCGGATCAACTGGAACCCTCGTAAGCGACGGAGTGAGAACTAGATACTGCAAACCAATATAGTTAGGTTCTTTACTCCTATTGCAAGTCCAACTAGACTAACTGACTTTTGCAATATCATCCAAATTATGCCAATATGGAAAACAGACATTAAATGATGATGGTTGGTGAATAAAGTAAATTTCAGAAACATTCTAGTATTTACCTCAAAAAATATACTTAAGGTTAAGAGAACATTAAAAAAACAAGAAGCCAGTCAGTCAGCTCAATTACCAAATAACCAACCAAATGAGGGAGCCACTACATAGTTGCTTGACTTGGCAGAAACAGTAGCTAAACTCTCCTATAAAGTAACAATTCATTTCAAATAACTAGATAATGAAACCTTACAAAACCTTAAAAAAAAAAAAAAAAAAAAAAAAAAAGAAGGATCACGGCTAGAAAGCATTGAATCAAAGGTCTGCTTGATTTCCCCAAAATAATTTGATATGTTGTGTGGTATTCTGCATCATATTTCTCCCATTTTCTTTTATTCTTTCCCTCACTGATGCTGGCAAAAGTTATATATCAAAGATACAGATGTGTGATTATATATGTCGGGTTAATGTGAGTGTCTCTAGTAATATGTAATTCAGTATAACCTGTTACTTGGTCAGGTTGTTAAGAACTCAAAAGAAGACCTGTTAAAAGTATGGGTGAGCCCAGCACAGGGTCCAAAGACTGTATACGAACAGAATACAGGGACACAAAAATACTCAAGATGGCAAACAAGTGTGCTGTAAAACCACTTTTAAGAGTAGTGATCCTTACTTCTGGTCAGAACTTCTGTCTGGAAGAAGGACACTTTTGATATAAAAGCCTGAGGATTGTTCAATTTCAGGAAGAAAAGCTGTTTTCTCTGAAAAGTGGGTGAAACTTTTGTGCATGTTTCATTGACTATAGTCAAATTCATAACAGAAACTTCATAGCATAACAAACAGAACAAATGGACCACTCAAAAGTGGCCACTGTCATTGTGTTGGTCAAAGTGTCTCAATATGGCTGTGACAATGACATGTAGCCACTTTAGTAGTTTCCTCCCTCATGAAGGCACATTGTAGGTATAGCATGGCTGAAGTAACAGTGATTTTCCAGTCATTCATGCCATTGCATCCTCTACTACCTGCTCTACTTTAAGAACTGCCATATGTACCTAAGAGGTGGTCATATTTGGTCACAAGTAGTCTTCCATCATCTATGTGTATGTTTGTGTATAATGTGGGGAGATCTATAATCAGGGGACTAGTCTTAGATTTACTCAGGGTTAAACAACAAGGACAACAACGCCGACAACTGACCTGATTTCACTTTTTTATCTTCTTCATCATCATCAGATGAAGAATCTCTGAGCTGATCACAATGTGCTCGGATTTGTTCAAGGAGTCGCAACACTCGAGCTTCTCGCCGACCTCTTTTGTCATCTGGGTGGGAGTGAACAATATTGTGCAAAGCAGCAGAGGCCCGAGCCCGTGCCGCCTTACTCCCACGTGTATTGCCCAATAAGCTGGAGTCCTTGTCACTACCGTGCAGCAGCTGGATCAGTAAGGGGAGACAACCTGAAATAAAATTGAAATAAATATTAAAGTTAGTAGAAATAATAATAATCCTTTCTACAATAGGCACAAGGTCTGGAATTTTGGGGGGAGGGGATAGTCGATTACATCAACCCCAGTACGTAACTGGTACTTATTTCGTCAACCCCAAAAGGATGGAAGGTAAAGTTGGCCTCAGCAAGACTGAGTATGATGATATCTTATGATTTCTTAATTAGAAAAGAAACAGTGTAATTATAAATGATGCTGAAGAAATGGTTAAGCATTAATTAAATAAGAAAAGTAGTTCCATCTCTGCTGTGAAGTAGTAACTGAAACTGTACATGTTTACAACCAAGTGGACTGTAGCAAATATACAAGTGGCTGAAGCTGGATGCAAGCTGAAGCTTACAATTGTGTGATCTTAAAATGAATAAATTAATGTATGTATGTATGCATGCATGCATATGATCATTATTGCGCTTCTCATGTTTGAAATCACAAGAAAATTCCAGATATAAATAATGCTTTCCTTTTCAAACTGAATGAAGAAAAACCACACACAAACATACACACATAATCTGCAGTACATAGGTGTTTCTAAAATAGTTATACCTAATATGCAATTAGCTGTGTGTAGATGAATATCTGTATGTTGTTAAATGATGGAGTCAATTACTTAACTTTTCATGACTGGAAGTATTTATTAGCCATTTTTGGCTGCAACATAAACATAAGAAAAGTTGAACTCAGCACTGTAAATTAATGCAACATTCATAAATTTTTACAGTACTGAGCAACTTTCCATGAGGAATTGTAGCTATCCAGTGGTATCTAGAGAAACAAGGTCATTTGAGCATCGTAGTCATGGATATAACACAGTGTTAATTATATGAGAGGCTGATAAATTGGTATGTTGTCTGGTATCCTACTGGTTCAAGCAGCAACACTCATGAGCTCTCACTTTTTTATGTCTGGGTAATACAAATTATAATGGTTCAGATCAGTTCTTATTTGGAGGTACTGCCTTACTAGAGAGGGAGACACGATCCTCTCAATGGGGAACATATCACATTCATATGGTCTATTTTAGTATGGTTTTTATGGCTGGATGTCATAGAACCATTTTATGTACTGTACTGGGTGTATTCTATCATGACATCAGCACTGGACAGATTATCCTGTCTCTGAAAAGAGAAACCTTAAGAGTCCTCTGAGCATAACACCCAACATGTCATATTCAGCATATTTTCAACAGCTAGATACCTTTCTTATTGTCCAGACACTTTTCAGAAAGAGCTAAAGATTAAAACACCCTGATTTTTAAAACAAACTGAAGTAAACAGACTCAATACTTATATTGACTTGTAGTTGAAAAGAAAGGCTAAATAGTTATAGGTGGATGTGTGTGTTTGTTTGAGAAACACTTAAAGAAATTCTTTTACCTGATTGCCGCATAGCAATGCAACTATCCTGAGAACTGGACATAGCAAGTAGTGTGCGACTCATGTCATCTTTATCGTGGGTACCAAGCATCGATAATAATGAGTAAACCATTTCAACCTGAAATTAGCAGAAAAAGGATTGGAAACAATTTAAAACAATGATAAGAACAACAACCAACTTAGTAATAAAATTTCTAAGATTATTTTAGAAATAAACATAAGAAAAATATACGGATATACATAGTTGTCCAGTTTTAGACCACTACCTATGCCTTAGGGAGTCATGCAATAGCATATGAGTCCATGCTGTTGCAAGCATTTGAATCAGGTCCCCTGATTTGAAGATGAACTCTTAATGTGTTGTTGCCTACTGCAGTAACCTAAGTCTGGTTTTTTCTTGCACCTCAATCCATGTCACAAGTTCCAGAAGCCCTACAAAGATTATGAGCATTGCCTTTTGCTTCTGATTAAGCTATCTATATTATTTTTTAATAGCCGAAGAGCTATACTTTTGCCTTTCATCCTTCCAGAGTCAGTAATATAAATGACCAGTCAATACTAGGATTTGCTCAGCCAAAGCTATAGTGGAAGACACTTGCTCAGGGTGCCACATAGTAAGACTGGACCCAGAACCATGTGGTTATGAAACAAACTTCTTACCACACAGCTATGCCTGTATGTACTGTTTGTCCATGTTTATTACCTATTATGCTAATAAATAATGACAGATAAGATTACTGATAAAGCAAAATTTTGTTTTTATCATTATATTCCATATCTATATTTAATATCAATTTCAGCTAGTAGTCCCTCATTTGAGAATAGTAATCAACATGTATTTATGCATAGGCAGACACATAGCTTGAAATTAATAAGATAAGGCAAATAAGTTGACATCCATACCTGTACCAAAGACATATATTACTTATGCAAATTGACGAAATAGCTCAAATAAGAGTTTAAAATTTCCACTAAAACAGTTGGCTTACTAAAAGCTTAGTTTCATGGAATATTTCAAAATAAAGACCAACTTTATTAAATATTGGCATATTTCAACTTACATCAGTAATTGAATCCAAGAAATGCAGCTGAACTTGAAAAACAATGTAACATGTAAAATCATTAAAAAAAAATTAGTAGCTTAAACCTGTTTTAATAAATGATTTGGACGTATTTTCACATTATGTGATTTTTCCACTTCAGTATTGGTTTTTAGGTGATTTAAAAAAATGTTTATGCTTTTAAATGTTTGCTGAAACTGACATAAAGTAAGATAAATTGACTGAAGTTGAGGTTAATTAGATTATATAAAAAAAGTTTAAAAAATGTAAAGTTGAAAATGATGTTATTTGAAATGATGTAAGTTGAGGCATGCCTGCACTTCCATATCTAAAAGGATTGTTTGATTTTATGTACATAAGAAATTCTGGATGTGAAATAAATAATAGCATGGAGTTGTAGTAAAAAAATAACTAAATGTCACATTAAGTGTGAGTGAATCTGAACAAATGTCATGGGTGGGTGTGTATAAATCATTGTTTGGTGACGGAATTTACCTTGGTGCCAAGTTGAGGTTGAGTTGTTTGACAGCGCGACACTGGTGGAGCAGATGCATTTGTGTTGCTGGAATCAAAACTGAATATACTAGACGTATCATTGTTGACTAGACTTTCAAGGCTGCCATCGCTTTGACTAATGGGAAAATCTAAAGCTCAAGAAGAAAATAAACAAGTAAAAATCCCACTCAAACCACAATTTGATATATTAATGCTGAAATAACAACAATAATGCATATATATATATATATATATATATATATATATATATA
>NC_068984.1:59636807-59691807 GCF_001194135.2 Octopus bimaculoides
AAAAAAAAACAGTATAGATATGACAAAACATGCAAAAATTAATTACTTGAGTATAAGTTTCATTATACATATTGGTTTTTCTTGTTATAAATATATATCTGTCGATCATAAAGAAGAAATATGGGAATAACCATTTGTGAAGCTTTCAGTTTCCAATAAATATAAGATAAAGAACTCTACTGTTTGTATTGAGTGATCTCTTTTGCCTTGTTTACACTGATTTGTGTTCTTACATACACATATATATGTATATCATCGTTTTAATGTTCACTTTCCCTTTGCTTGGGTTAGATGAAACTTATTGAGGCAGATTTTCTACAGTTGGATGCCCTTCCTTTTGCCAACCCTCAATTGTTTCTAAACAAGCTAATACTTCCTCATAGCCAAACACATTTTCCACAGAATAATGGAAATGGATAACACTGCTTGTATGACAATGACACTCATTTTACAACTATCATGTGAAGACAAGAAGAAGCAAACACACCATATATATATATAAAAGAAGGTATTGTAGTTTGCTGGAAGCATTGTGTATTGTTTGTGAAATGTAACGTGTCTGGAATGGCACACCAATGCAGAGTGGACTCTAATAACTGTTATAGATAATTTAACTATTCATAGTCTAATATAATATTTCGGTATTTAAAAATTCCTTCTTCAGATATTGCTAGGAAGCAATGGACTCCATTACTTCCTAGCAATATCTGAAGAAGGAATTTTTAAATTCCAAAATATTATATTAGTCTATGAATAATCAAATTATTTGTAACAGTTATTATGTCCACTCTGCATTGCTGTGCCATTCCAGACATGTTACATTTCACACACACATATATATACACACACACACATATATATATATATATATATATATATATATATATATGTAAGCATGGGCAACTGCTGGCCTTCCACAAACAACCTTGCCCCGACTTGTGCCTCAGAGGGTAACTTTCTAGGTGCAATCCCATGGTCATTCATGACCGAAGGGGGCCTCCTCCTCCTCATATATATAAATTCCAAATGATAAGAATGAGTGCTCAACACTGCAATGGTGAATCTAACTTTTTTGTTTGTGAATTAAGGCTACCATTGGTTTCATGTTAAGAAAAGCAGGAAAATATCCTAGTGTCTTAATTTTTCAAGCCAAACACATGGAGAAAGGTGTTTGCCTCCATTTTGGAAAACACACACACACACACACACACACACATATTTACAGGAAGTTAATTATGCATTACCACTCTAACTTCTTTTTATGATTCACTGATGAGGTATGTATATGTATACACATACACACGCCTGGTTCTCTCAGTTCCCATCTACCAAATCCACACACAAAGCTTGGGTTGGCCAGAGCTATAGTAGCAAACACTTGTCCAGGGTGCCATATAGTAGGACTGAATCTAGAACCTTATGGTTGGGGAGTAAATTTCTTACCACACAGCCACACCTGCACCTATGCATCTATCTATCTATCTATCTATCTGTGCGTGCGTGTGTGTGTGTGTGTATCATCATCATCATCATCGTTTAATGTCCGCTTTCCATGCTAGCATGGGTTGGATGATTTGACTGAGGACTGGTGAAACCAGATGGCTACACAAGGCTCTGATCTGATTTGGCAGAATTTCTACAGCTGGATGCCCTTCTTAACACCAACCACTCCGAGAGTGTAGTGGGTGCCTTTACGTGCCACCGGCACGAAGGCCAGTCAGGCAGTACTGGCAATGGCCACGCTCAAAATGGTGCATTTTACGTGCCACCCGCACCAGAGTCAGTCCAGGGCACTGGCAACGATCTCGCTCGAAAGTCCTTACACATGCCACAGGCATGTATATATATATATATATATATATTTATATGCATGTATATGAGAGAGAGAGAGAGAGAATGTTATCAAACAGAAATTAAGATTACATTTATGCAAGTGAATAGTACCTATGGGAGCGCTGTATATTCTGCAAAACAATTATAGAGTTTGGAATCTTTCTAGGGCTGAACATAAAAATATTATGCTGATATGCTCAACTAGTGGAAGTGATTTTTACAGCACTTCTGTATATTGAAAACATGAAATAGGATAATGGAAAGCAAAAAATTGATTACATTAATATTTTGGAAGTGCATCAGGGAAGTAAATATGACCAAGATAGCAGAACACATAATTTAGTTTTGTTAAGGGAATGGAGCAATGATAAGAACTGTAATTCAGTAGATTAAATAACTAGCAGTAGAGGAATAGTATAGCCTTTCTATGTTTTAAAATAAAAATTACCATGTTGGGATCAACTTTACCTTCTATTCCTCCAGGAATATGTGCATCAGACATGAACTGGGGTTAGGTCAATTGACTATATCACTACCCAATAGATTTATGGCCATATGCCAATATATATATATAATAAAATAGTTATTATTTAGTCTAATCTAGTTTCTCCATCTATGACACAAGTTCAAATTCTGCTAGAGTCAATTTATATTTTCATTCTTCTTGTGTAAATAAAAGAAATACCAGCAATATATTTAGATTGACTGAATTTTGCTACTTTGCAAAATAAAGATTTTGTACTTATGTAAGAAATCAAAGTATTCATTTTACTTGTTTCTGTTACTGACTGCAGCCATGCTGGAGCACCACCTTGAAGGATTTAAGGAATAAGTCAAACAAATCGACCTTAGTGTGTGTGTGTTTGTGTATATATACACACACATACATATATAGATAGATACACACACGACAAGCTTCTTTCAATTTCTTATTTCTTTATTACCCACAAGGGGCTACACACAGAAGGGACAAACAAGGATAGACAAAGGGATTAAGTCGATTACATCGACCCCAGTGCATAACTGGAACTTAATTTATCGACCCCGAAAGGATGAAAGGCAAAGTCGACCTCGGCGGAATTTGAACTGAGAATGTAAAGACAGATGAAATACTGCTAAGCATTTCGCCCGGTGTGCTAATGTCTCTGCCAGCTCACCGCCTTCTTTCAGTTTCTGTCTACAGCCTGAGGCTGTAGTAAAAGACACTTGCTCAGGAGCCAGAGAGTGGGACTAAATCCAAAAAATTGTATAATGCATATAAGTAGTTAAGATTTATGTCACTAAGAATAAAAGTTTTCGATTTATATTAGTCTTGCCTATTTCATAACCTGATGATTGAATTCATGGTGATCCTATTAAATTTAGCAGTATTTGAGAACATATTATTGAATAGGATATCTGTGATCTCCTCACACTGCTGGAATAATACCTGGGGGGGGGGGGTCTACTCTCATCTCAAAGGATAACTTGAACTTAGTACTATAATCTAATCAACAGCTTTTAATTACACAATGCCCTCACTGATATGGAGGACCAAAGCAATCATATCCACTTATTGTTAAACAAACGTTGCCAGTGCTGATGGACTGGCTCCTGTGTAGGTGGCACGTAAAAGACACCATTTCGAGTGTGGCTGTTGCCAATACTTGCCTGACTGGCCCTCGTGCTGGTGGCACGTAGAAGCACCCACTACACTCTCGGAGTGGTTGGCATTTGGAAGGGCATCCAGCTGTAGAAACTCTGCCAAATCAGATTGGAGCCTGGTGTAGCCATCTGGTTTCACCAGTCCTCAGTCAATCGTCCAACCCATGCTAGCATGGAAGGCGGACGTTGAACGACGATGATGATGATGATGATGAAACTGGACAACAGTGTTCAGGTTGGCTCTGAGATTTAGCAGGTGTATGATCAAAGACATTCAAACTTCAATCAGCCTGACTATTCTTAAGACATTGTGTATCTAGGATTACATGATCCATGGAATCAGGTGATTGGCTGTGGCTGTTTGGATGCTGGCAATTTGGGATGGCTGACTGAACATTTAAAGTGTTTTGACAATGGGTACGTTTTGGCACACAGACAGACAGACAAACAGAGAGGTAGATAGACAAATCCAAAGAGACACTACAATTCATTAACTGAGCATGACTGACATAAATACCCTCTCTTGGAAGAAGAAGAAGAAGAAGAAGAAGAAGAAGAAGAAATAAATCAGCATTGGATCCACAAAGCCAAATTAAGTGGCTCAAAAATGGCTGTGATGGAACGTCTCATATCATATTATGCAATGTATCGTTTCATTTTTAAAGCGTGATTTGAGGACGATCAAGCTGCTATTTGTACCAGGTCAAGCAATTACATAAAAGTTCCCTCACTGGCTTGACAGTATCATAAATGTATGTTGACCATTGAGAAAGTGTAATGATTGAATGTGACTTGTCAACTGTTTGAGTTTGATTTTGACATGCTGTCAACATAGTGTATTGTGACTCTTAATAGTAAGATTACAAACAACAAAAATAGTTTCTGCACGGAAGCCTTTATACCTTTAGTAATGGGCCATGTCCCATGGTACATAGATGAAAGTGGAGGAGTAGGTGGAATCAATAAACCATTATTCTGACAGCTTTCCTCAAGTAAACACTGTGGTTCCTGAATTTCTACCTCTGGTGTTTGTGTTGCCATGGTTACTAGCCTTTCTCCCTCAGAATTACTTGTAATGCTTGTGTCACATGCGTACCCGTTGTCTCCAGTTCCAGATTTGAGAACAAAGACCTGAAGAATGAAAGTGTAAAAAAAGTCAAAACAAAGTGACTATAAGAATTACATTTGTGTTATAGTTTTCAACAAATAACAAATTCCACCCCCAAAAAACCCACATTAGAAAATGAATGGAAAAAGTAAATGTATGATTATATTGAAACCTTGCTTATAAGAAACACGGTCAATTTACTTTCAGTCAGGTGAGAAAACATCCTCTAGTAACATTAAAAAAAAAAAAAAAATCTAAAATCAACAAGGGAAATAACTTCAATAAGATCAGTTGACTGGAAGTTTTGAATAATATAGAGAGACTATGCAGAATGGAATAGATCAGGGCTTTAAAACCAATTGGTGAAAGCGGCATCCATGTTTGGGTCTTATTTAATGGCCTCAATGATCAATGTAATTGGCAAGACTAAGAGTGATTGGTGTGTGTGTGTGTGTATGTATCATCAATGTTTTATTATTGTCTTTTTAACTTCTACTTATCCATGCTTGCATGTGTTGGAATGAATTTACTGAGTCAGATTTTCTATGAGCCAGATACCCCTCCTGTTTCCAAGCAAAGTAATATTTATCCATGGTTAAACATATTTTTGCAGAATATTGGAAATAAATGACACTGCTTGTGTGACAGTGACACTCATTTACAATTATCACATGATGTCAAGACAAGGACATACACACACACCTACCTGCCAGCTTGCATGTACCAGCTTACTGGTTTTACATTAGAACTAACCATGTGTCCAGAGCCTAAAGAGTGCTTGGAGACACAAGGCATGTTATATAATCTGCCTAATTTCAGTGTCTCTATGGCAAGAAAGTATTAGTAGCTCTTATTTTAAATACTGTGCACATTAAATGATATCTACACACACAAACACACACACACACACACACACACACACACTTCTTTAAGCTTCTCTTTGTCCTCACAGGCCTCCAGAACCACTGAGATAGATGCAGTTAATGTTTTGAGGATAGGGGGCTTAAAAGAAGGTAGTGTAGAGTCTAGGAATGGAGAAGGAAACACAATATGGGCCATAAAATGAAGAGAGATGAGTAAGTCAAGGGATATCCAAGTGAAGGATAAGACCAACCAGCTCTGATGAACATAGTTCAGTGTAAGCAGTTGTCCAGATAGCTAAGTACCAGGTATGAAAAGGAGTTGATTCAGAAAATCATATTCATTTGCATTCTAATTTTGAGATCATTATGTCAATCTGGAA
The DNA here is from genome assembly GCF_001194135.2 of Octopus bimaculoides. NCBI lineage: Eukaryota > Metazoa > Mollusca > Cephalopoda > Octopoda > Octopodidae > Octopus > Octopus bimaculoides. The sequence goes on from NC_068984.1 coordinate 59,642,636, forward strand.
AAAATATTAAATACAAAATTTGAAATACTAACCTCTGCAGCAAGAGGTGTGTTGATAGAAGCATTCTTTAGAAATATGCTGTCATTGTGGTTGCTGTTATTCAGATCACAGGCTCCAGAATCCCGCTTGTCTTGGTCCATCTGGTGGAAGAAAAGAAAGAAATATTTAAGAGATCATGGGTGGAAAAAGAAAATCTAGCAAAACATTGAATACATTTCCTCACAGTCAAAATTTACCAGACAGAAGGAATGCTGTGTATAGCTCTATGATATGTTGATATTCATAACTAACAAATATTTTAATTGGCTGTAACTGCACACTTGCATTGTCCTTTGCACATTCTAGCACAGTAGGTCTCAACTGGGGTCCATACAAGATTTTTAGGTTTCCACGCAACAAAATAGTAAATTTGGGATCCACAATAATATTTTAAGAGTCCCTGAAAAAATTTTGCATTAGAAGTATTACAAGAAACAGCTAGGTTTTCTCTAATACTTTACATAGTTCAACTTATACAAGTTAATGTGTGAAAAAAAAAAAAAGGAATTTTGAAAGAATTTTCCATAAAACTAGTTTTTAAACAGTGATTGGCTATGGGGGTCCACTAGAATAAAATAGTAATCAAAGGGGTCCATAGATCAAAAATGGTTGAGAACCCCTAGTAGGTTAAGAAAATTTTATATATTTTTTTTTAATTCTATGGAATCTTAATTGTAGTTAAATGAATGTTTTGTAGGAAACTATATGTGACCTTACTGAACTACACTGCTTATTTGTTTTAATTCATTTTAAAAATAAGAAAGAATCTGGTGGGGATTTAATACAATAACTTTGCATCATTAAGACGGTGTTTGTAACATAGCAAAAGGTTCTTTTGTAAAATTATATGGGAGATTTTAATTTAAAAATTAACACTTTCAAACATGTTGCTTTGTTTCATAGACTCAAAAGTAGCCTCAGGCAAGCCGGTATTAAAAAGTATAATAGAGTTTACCGACAAGAATGTGACACATACAAAGAAAATACTCACTAATTACATTACAGTTCTGGTGGTGGTGTTGATGATAATAATAATAATAATAATAATAGTAATAATAATAACAACAACAATAACAATTGTCTTATTTTGCTATCAGATCCTGATGATACATTCTAAAAGGTATAGCAAAAATATGACAATGTAGAAAATTATATAAAAATGAGGGATGGGCAAAAGACAATATATTAAGACATATTAAAAATGTCTAAAATAATACAAATAAATAAATATATATGGGTACAGACATAAATTATATGAAATCTAAATAAAAGAAACACAAAAATAAAAGCAATCACACATAAGACACTACCTAAGTTAGACTGAAGCATAGTATGACTGACTATTTTCCATTATTGAACCTAGTGCACTCAAAGCTACCCATAAGCATCCATTATCGTAGATGAGGTCTAAAGCATCCCATGCCGTATGGGTATTTTAGTTTCAGGTGATGTTAGACCTATTTCCTCCTCCTCCTTAGTCAGCACATCCTCCTCATTCCCTTGTTTAGTGCCAAATATTATTCTAACCAAATACTCACTGGTGCTTCATACAATCATGAATCACCATGTGATGGAGTGTGCGCCTCTTACTCTATTCTCAGATAAAGTGACACAAGTTGAAACTATCCCAGAGGCTGAAGGACACTGGAATTGAAGCATACATTGTTGACTTGAAAAGTGTCATCCTTGGATCCTGCAAGAAACCCAAGAAAGATTCCTTTACTTGCCCTAGGATGCCAAGTGTGTCTCGGAAGTGATTGTGGCAAACAAGCAGATTAAAAGTAAATAATAATAATAATAATAATAATAATAATAATAATACTCCTTTCTACTGAAGGCACAAAGCTTAAAAGTTTGAGGGAGGGGTTAAGACGATTACATCGATCCCCAGTACTCAACTAGTACTTAATCTATTGACCCCGAAAGGATGAAAGGCAAAGTCGACCTCAACGGAAGTTGAACTCAGAACATAAAGACAGATGAAATACTGCTAAGCATTTCACCCAGCGTACTAATGATTCTGCCAGCCCATTATAATAATCATAATGTAATTACAAAGCCAACAATTTTGGGATATGTTTAGTCAATTAAATCAACTCCAATTTTGACAAGCATTTTATTTTGAATGCAGAACAAAGAGCCAGAACAAATATCACAAGGCATTCAGTCAGACACTTGTAATGATTCTGGTAATCCACTACCCTTAGATGATAATGATTTCTTTTATTTGTCACAAGGGTAATGTGATGAGGAGTTATGATATGGATAGGTTACAAAAACAGAGTGCATTTACATTGAAATTGAATGAGAATATAAAAATGGAAGCATATGCAGTATGCAAAATTGTATTTTATAAAGTGTTCCTAAAGCAAGTAGGACTGTTATGTAGAGTCACCAGTCATCAATCAAGGAACATGGCAGATCCTGAGTTACCCTGACTATCAGTTACCCTCACCCAGTCTACATATTCATACTGAGAGTTGGCTCATATCTGTCATTCTCACCCAAAGTTGATGAAAGTTAAGCTGGAGAGGAAAAATGGTAAAGTGACCCTCTTCAGTTCTGTCAGGAAGAATTTCAGGCAACAAGAATCTGTTCTTCTACATGCATGTTTTTTTTTTTTTTTTCATATGTGTGTTCTTCCGCATGTATGCTTTGTGTGTGTATGTGTGTGTGTGACAACAACTAAAATCAACAAGCCACAATCTCTGCTGGTTTGCTTGCTCGTCACTGCTCAACTCATGGACACAAGCAATGATTTCTTTACTGAATCGTTACTGGCGACGAAAAATGGTGCCTGTACATCAATATGAAGCAGCATAAGGAATGGCTTAGCCCCGGTAAACAAGCAACACTGCACGTGAAACACGGTCTTCATCCATGTAAAACGATGTTGTGCATATGGTGGTATTGGGAAGGGATTATCCATTATGAATTGCTTGAACAGAATCAAACGGTCAACATGGAACTCTATGTTCAACAGATGGAATGACTCAACATGGTTATTCAAGAGAAAAGACCTAATCGGCAGCATGGAGTTCTTCTGCTGCACGACAAAAAATTTAAATTAAAAAAAACCCGGCAGGAACTTAGTTGCCAACCCAATATGTATGTATATATATATATATATATATATATATATATATATATATATATATATATGTATGTATGTACTGCATATGAATGAAGACAGCTGCATCAAGAAGTGCTGATCTCAAATTGTAGAGGGAATACATAGAAGGGGTAGACCCAGGAAACCAGGGGATGAAGTGGTGAGAAAGGATCTATGGATGTTGAGACTCACAGAGAGGATGACAAGGGACTGAGACCCCAGGCGGTTTGTTGTGCTTGAAAAGACATGTCAAGCTAAGTAAGAGCGTGGTTGTCCTTGCGTATAGGCTGTTCCCTACATCCCTCTCCAGCTGAGTATTTAAAATCTTATGGGCTCATGGGTGTAAAAGCACCCAGTACACCTGGTGCAGTGTAAAAGCACCCAGTATACTCTGTAAAGTGGTTGGCATTAGGAAGGGCATCCAGCCATAGAAACCATGCCAAAACATACAAGGAACCTGGACTGCTCTTCAGCTGGTCAGTTCCTGTCAAACCATCCAACCCATGCCAGCATGGAAAACAGATGTTAAATGATGATGATGAGACACATGAACTCCATATGTAAAGTATCAGAAGAAATATTAGAAGACAACGTGTCCAAGGCTCTAATGAATCTGTCTACTTGCCAACTTTAATAACAATAGCAGTAACAGCCATTGTAATTATCAGCTCAACTTTAGTAAGTCTATGACCAAGAGACAGCTGATCTAATGAAACTATTCATAATCCTTTGTCTTTGTGTACAAATCTTTGTTCATTGATTTTCAGGTTTAGTTAGATTATATCATGTTGATGAGGTCTACTTGTCTGCATCAAAGGTCAACTTTTTTTTCCCCCTAAGCATGTAAATTTGAGAGATTAATTCTTAACTTCTTGAATTTATCTTCCATTTTTCTTAGAGAGTTGCTAAGAAAATGCATCTATATTTTTGGTTTCTTTCTCCACCTAAAAGGAAATTTTAATTGATTAAGAATTTTTGTGTGTGTATATGGCATTCAGTACCTTGCCTCTTTAAACTTATGTATCTAACTAATGCTCAGTCATAGTTAGTGTGACTGGGCATCATCATCATCATCATAATTGTTGTTTAACATCCACTTTCCATGCTGGCATGGGCTGGATGGTTTGACTGAGGGCTGGCAAGCCAGAAGGCTGCACCAGACTCCAATCTGATCTGACAAAGTTTCTACAGCTGGATGCCCTTCCTACCGCCAACCACTCTGAGAGTGTAGTGGGTGCTTTTTATGTGACACTGGCACATGAGGGCCAGTCAGGTGGTACTGGCATCGATCACGCTTGAATGGTGCTTTTTATATGTCACAGGCACGGGAGCCAGTCAGGCAGCACTGGCATCGACTGTGCTTGAATGGTGCTTTTTACATGCCACTGGCACAGGAGCCAGTCAGGTGGTACTGGCAACGATCACACTCGAATGGTGCTTTTTACATGCCACCAGCACAGGTGCCAACCAGGTGGTATTGTCATCTGTTACGACAATGACTTCACTTGACTCAACAGGTCTTCACAAGTGCAGTTTATTGCCCAATGATTGAAGGGTACTCTTAAATGGACCGGTTATGCTGGACTGGCATAGGCCATGGTTACGGTCTCATTTGGCTTACCAGGTCTTCTCAAGCACAGCATACCTCCAAAGGTTGTGCTTCACCACCTCATCCCAGGTCTTCCTGGGTCTGCTTCATACACAGGTTCCCTCTACTGCTAGGGTGTGACACTTTTTCACACAGCTGTCCTCATCTGTATGCAACACATGACCATACCAGCGCAGTCATCTCTCTTGCACACCACATCTAATGCTTCATATAACCAACTTTTCTCTCAGGACGCTTACACAATTCAATGGTCAGATCTGTGACTCTGACCTTATCACTTACGTTCCAGTTCTTGCTACTTTATGGACATACTACCCAGAACATTTTAAACTTGAGACCTAGGATGTTCACAGTCTTAAGAATGTGTGTATGTGCTTATGGTGGTGTGGTGAGAAATGTAGGTATCATCAAAAGTAGATTCAGCAAGTTAAGCCCTGTTGCTGGCTGAGCAAATCATTGGGAGAGATACGTAAGAATACAACTCATTCACTCATTATCACATGGATCTTTAAGGAGATATACAAACTCCTACATCTTTTCTCTCTCTCTCTCTGTTTAGATATACACAGACAAATGTATATGCACACATATAGAACACATACACACAAAACAGACACACATATATACAAAACATGCACACCCACACACACATATCTACACAAAACAGGCATATACATACATAATATGCATATACACACACATATACACAGGTAGTTAAAATGTACATAAACACACACACAGAGAACAGTCATATACATATATAGAACAAACACCTACACACATCTAGAAAGACAGATATACAAAAGTACGACAGGCTGATAAACATACACATACATAAGAGCCCATATACATACAAGGCCTATACACACACATGCAAAAACGAAGCATATACATATACACAAGTATCCTTTAAAGAAACCTTATATAGTTGACATTAAAAAGGACATTTAATAACAAAAGACAAACCTTTATTAGTACAGTATAAAGTCTAGCGTTAAAAAAATTACAAATCGTTAGGTAGATGTAGATACAGCTGCCTTATATATATATCATCATCATCATCGTCATTGTTTAACATCCGCTTCCCATGCTGGATGGTTTGACCGAGAACCGGCAGGCCGGGAGGCTGCACCAGGCTCCAATCTGATTTGGCAACATTTCTACAGATGGATGCCCTTCGTAACACCAACCACTCTAAGAGTGTAGTGGGTGTATTTTACGTGCCACCAGCACGGGAGCCAGTCAAGCGGCACTGGCATTGGCTGTGCTTGAATGGTATTTTTATGTGCCATCGACACAGGTGCTAGTCAGGCAGCACTGGCATTAGCCATGACTATAACTTGACTCAGTTCGACAGGTCTTTACAAGCATGGCATATCTCCAAAGGTCATGGTCGCTTGTCATTGCCTCTGTGAGGCTCAATGTTCGAAGGTCATGCTTCACCACCTCATCCCAGGTCTTCCTGGGTCTACCACTTCCACATATATGCGTATGTGTGTGTGCGTGTGTGTTTGTGTGTAGGAGGAAGCGTGTATGAATGATGAAGTATGCAGCAGGTATGAGAGGATAGTAATGACCTTAACAATAAGGAAAACATTGGTGGTGACAACGACCTCACCATCACGTCTGCTTAATTTACTGGTGTTACACTCTTTTCATTAAAAATATACTCAATATAACCCTCACAAAATATACTACCACTACCACTACATCAACAACAATAAAATCAACAATAGCAACACTTAAACTGTCTCAAAATGGCAGTGAGAGAGAGAAATATCTTATATGTAAAATGTCACCCATGGTCATACGTACAGTATCAGTTACATCTTGTTCATTCCTTTCTTGTCAACCAAAGCTGGGTGACATTCTGCCTCTGTGTGCATAAGCACATGTGTATTTATGTGGGTGTGTCTGTGTGTGCAGATGTGTATGTTTGGATTGAGGGTAGTTTAGAAAGATATGGATGATGACAATGGCAATGATGATGATGGTTAATCCCAGAATCCATTGGTTTATAGGGGCACCATTGAAAACTTCCTTTTCTTGCAGTCTAGTTAATGTGTGAGAACAGCATAGTCCATCCCTCTCCAAACCACACTGTGTGGTGTGAACTTTTGGAAAATTCAAAACAGAGAGAGAGAGACTATGAAAAAGAGAAGGAAGATAGATGGATAGATAGAAACAAGTACAAAGAGAGATAGAGGGGGAGAGAAAGAAAGAAATCTAGCCAACTAGACAGAAAAGGAGAAGGAGAGAAAAGTAGATAGCTAGAGAGAGAGAGAGAGAGAGAGAGAAAGAGAGGAAGAGAAAGAGTATGTGTGTGTGTGGAAGATATAGAGTTATAAGGATAGACAGAATGTAAAAGCAAATACTTGCAAGTGTGAGAGATGAGGTAGGGAGGAAATAGTAAAGAAAAATTAAACAGGAAGGAGAAGAGAATTAAAGATATAATCCCACTAGACAACTTAAGGTATTGTAAATTAAATGGATAATGGAAGAGGATACACTGATTGTTTCTCTTCCTTCAAAAATGTCACAAGCTAAGTTATAATGGAGATTCTTTGCTGGCTTCAGTAATTTCACTGTAGCCATGCTGGGATATCATCTTCAAGAGTATTTTTGGGTATATATTGTAGTCTGGTATGTATATTATTGATAAATGAGCCAATGAAAGGGCTAGAAATAGCAGTTAATATCCCTTAAATCACACCCTACTGTCTTAAAAAAAGAGTACATATTGGATAAAGTGATCTGGGATTCCCTGCACACAAGACGGGATGGTTGTGGCCAGAGTACCTTTGACCATACATCTACTTGACTGGGGATAACTTAAGACTACATGATAACAATCACTAGCACTTTTGAAAGATGAGTACCAGTTAAGCACTGGGGTTGATGCAATCAACTTAGTCCCTTCCCTGAAACTGCTGGCCTTATACAAAAATTTGAGACCATTATTATATATCTGTAAGGCAGCAAGTTGGCAGAATTGTTAGCACTCCAGACAAAACATCTAGTGGCATTTCATCTGTGTTTGCATTCTGAGTTCAAATTCTGCCAAGGTCAACTTTGCCTTTCATCTTATATATAGTAAGAACCGGTCAAGTAATGGGGTTGACAAAACCAACTAGTCCCCTTCCCCAAAAGTTCAGGTCTTGTGCCTTTAGTAGAAAGAATTATTACACATTGGTTTTGCTATGCTGGTCTGAAATCTATAGAGCCCCTCTGCCAGATTTCTGCACAATTTCTGTCAACACAATTTTGGTACAAGACACTTGCCCAAGGGCCAATCCAGAGGATTGCAACCTTGGAACCATGTACCTGTAGAGTGAACATTTTAAGTATATGGTTATGTATCTGTCTAAATCTGGTAAAACAGTAAAAAAATGTCTACTAATTCTAAATCAGATGTTCCTAGTTTAAATTTATACAAGATTCAACCCCACCCAAAATTCCAAGCAAGAAACTGAAGAGAAAATGAAACACCAAAATAAATTTTTAAGGGGAGGAAATGAAAAAAAAGTAAATTACAATTTTTTTTCTTGGTGATAAGTAAATAAACTCCAGTGTTGTTTCAAAATAGTACACAAAATTTGCTTCCACAACTTCTAATTATTATTATCATTATTATTAAAGATAAAATGCCTTGTGACTTTTCTTCTGGCTCTTTATGTTCTCACTTCAATTCTTGCCATGGTGAACATTGCCTTTATCCCTCCAGGGTCAAAAAAATAAAGTATCAGACCAAACTGCTGGACGTGTGCTTAAATTTAAAACCATTATTATTATTATTAAGGCAATGAGCCGGCAGAATCGTTAGCATGCTGGACAAAATGCTGCTAAGCATTTTGTCTGCCTTTCCATTCTGAGTTCAAATGCCACCGAGGCCAACTTTGCCTTTCATTCTTTTGGAGTTGATAAAATAAACACCAATTGAGCATCGGGGTTGATGTAACTGATTAGCTCCCTCCCTCAAAATTTCAGGCCTTGTGCATATAGTAGAAAGGATTATTATTATTATTATTATTATTATTATTATTATATTATTTTGCTTTACTTCTCAGAGCTCTCAATCTTACTTGCTCCAGTTAATTCTGTGAGAGAAAACTTGTTGTCAAAGGTCTCTCAGGGTCTCCCTTCTACAAATTATAACACTTGGTACCTGGATGTTAAGTATCATGGAAGATACTCAACACCCAAGTACCAATCTCAAAATCCTTGCTGCTCCCAATGGAGCAGTTTTTTGAGCATGGTCTACCCTTATGTCAATTCCATTATTATTATCATTATTGTTGTTGCTGTTTTTATCACTAGCATCACAATCATTATCATCAACCCTGAGTTGATGAAAGGAAAAGTCAACTTCAGCGGGATTTGAATTCAGAACATGAATGGATGTAACTAAATTCACTATATGTTTATTTGACACTACAGATTCTGCTATAATAATGAAAATAACAGCAACAACAATTCTTGTTGTAATCAGTTTACTACATCAAGATGAATGAAATAGTAAAGTGCAAGACTGAAAGATTGCATGATATCCAAGGTAAAATGCTTTCCAATTCTGAAATCAAATCAGTCTCTGGTTAATTTTACACCTGAAAGAAGGAGGAAAAGAAGGGGGCAAGGTTTGTGTCTTTCTTTACAAAAGAATTTCTCATAACTCTCACCAACTGCAGAAGTAGTAGCAGATATAGTAATGAGGATGAGGAAAGTGGATTTGGTTAAGTCCCACATGTGCTAAACATGCTGTATTTTTTTAAACCTTTTTTTTATATGCTAAAATATTATGGCTCAGTCCCACACTGCTCTGAGAGCAATTAGTGTCGAAGTTCACTGATTCTTGTTTTAATTTTATCACAATTCAGTCATTAAAATAAATAGCACTGAGAATATGAGGTCAAACTGAGAATAACATCCATTGGCCTGTGTATAACAAGCGTGTGTGTATGCACACACACACACACACACGTACATCATTATCACTGCTTTAACGTTCAGTTCCCCAAGCCTGCATGGATTAGACTGAATTCATTGAAGCAGATTTTCTATGACTGGATGCTCTTCCTACCACCAATCCTTATATGTTTCTAAGCACGGTAATATTTTCTCACAGCCAGATATTTTTATACTGAAGACTGGTAACGAATGACTCCTGATGCTTGTTTATAACAATCCTGAAACATCAAGAGAAGAAGAAACACACACATACACACAGTAGTGCAGATAAATGTGAATAGGTTTGATGTATATAAATATACACACATATACAACAGCGATATATTAAACCTGTCTGCATTTATCTGCATCACTATCTCCATATCACCTGGAGTTCTCTTATGGCCACTCTTTATCTTGTAGACCTAGTCCTTAATAAATACTTCAGAGTTTAAGTTCAAATCATTTGAACACAGTTACGTGTTTTCTATACTGAGCATTTCTAGATATCACCTATTGACTGTATAAATATAAATACATATATACAATAGAACCTTGATTTTCGAAATACTCTGAATTTCTCAAAATTCTTCTAAAGGTTATTTGGATCTACTTGTCATACATGAAAATTTAGCTTGGCTGTGTAATCTACTTACATTTACTGGTGTCTAATTGTTGGATATTGTTAACTAAATTCTTTCAGAGCTGAGTGCTTTATTGTTGATATCTACCTGGATTTTTAATCCCCTTTTTCTAATATATATATATATATAAATACACAAACACAAACACGCATGCAGACATACGAGGAGTGAACGAAAAGTTATAACCCGTCAAGGCATTTGAACCTTGAAGTCTTGTACCATGTTTTGTTTTTTTAAGGCTCAAGACTTTTCATACACCCCTCATACACATGCACTTTCAATATATAATTTATATATATATTTCTCTATTTACAGTTTTCAATAAGGATATAATAATAACAATAATAAAAATCAAAAACAATTGCAGCGTGGAAGGTGTTTATAAGCCATTTAAAATACACACAAAAACCATTAGATTCACTTCAACATTTAAATTTAATTTGCCAAAATATTCTCGTTGCTTTGAGACTGCGACCTGATCACTGACAAAATTCCATGCAGTACAGAATTTTGTCAGTGTTCTGGTCGCAGTCTGAAAGTGATGAAAATATTTTGGCAAATTAAATTTAAATGTTGAAGTGAATCTAACGGTTTTTGTGTGTATTTTAAATGGCTTATAAACACCTACCAGGCTGCAATTGCTTTTGTTTCAGCACACGATCTCAGATCAGGTCACTTGCTATGCAAGTACATCTCTGTAAAAATAATAAAAATGTTGAACTGTTTCCTTACAATGTGTGGAGTATCTTCTGTATTGGTATGTCTGTAAATGATCATTTTGGGGAGCTGCCTGGAACATCATGAATCTTGAATTAAACCAACAGTGATACTTTCAATGCAACCGTTATAACATGGATATCTGCAATTTTGAAAGTCTGATGGAGATCTGAAACAAATTTAGAAAACAAAAACAGGATTATTAAAAAGCAGAGTAATAAACATATATAATATATATTTGGTGGGTTTAATGAAGGGAAGAAAAAAGTACCCAATACCATAAGAAGAATATTGTAGTTCATTTTGGCAGGATTTATAGTCTGTGATCTTGTGTTTTCCCAACATGTCAGTTTCTCAGATAGGGAAAACCTTGATCCACTTTTTTTTTTTAACTCTTTTGTAATTATATGTATGATGAAATCTCCTGTTGAAGATGATGTATGGGTGTTTAGTTTTTGTTGAATGACCTGCACAATTGATTTGCTTATAGTGATAAAATGTATGTGCTGTACATTAGCTCACTCTCTCCATCAAATTAACATTGCCTGAACAAGCGCATGGTGTACTGCACGTCAGGTGGTGAAATGATCAAGAACACAATGCATCACTTGATCTGGGAATCAAAACCATGATCTCACAAAAGTGAGTGCAACACACTAACCATTAGGCTATACACCCTCACATTACACACATGTATGCACACACACACTTTATTTAGGCTGAGCCAGTGGTCTATTACTCTGGACTCCATTAACATGTTGCTGGTTCCCCTGGAGAAAGCTGAAAAAGCTGTTACCTCCTATGGCAACAAAAATTTTCTCCCTCAGAGTAAAAGGTAGATTGTATGATGCTTGTGTATGAAACAGCAATGCTCCATGTTAGTGAGCATGGGCGCTGAATGCAGAGGAGGTGCAAAGACTGGAAAGGAATGAAGCCAGTATGCTCTGATGGATGCACAACATCAGTGTGCAAATTTGTTGAGAGAAAAGTTTGGTATAAGAAAAATCAGATGTAGTATGCAAGAGAGAAAACTGATGGTTTGGACATGTGGTGCATATTAATGAAGACAACTGTAAAAAGTGCAACTGCTTAAAATGGATGGAACCTGTGGAAGATGGAGACCCAGGAAGACATGGCATGAATTAGTGAGGGCTGATTTCAAGATGTCAAACCATCCAATCTATGCCAGCATGAAAAACAGATGTTAAATGATGATGATGATGATGATATATACACACATATATATTATGGCATTTGAACCTCAAGTGTATGCCCTGGTACTTGCCATTATCTATATTTCTCTCTTCTTTTACTCGACTATCTCATTTATACTCTGATCCCCGTCCCTTGTGAGTATGCCTGGCATTTTGCCACCATTTCCATCCTGCGGTTTCCCAGTCTCTCTCTTTCTCTTTCTCCTGCACTTCCCTCAGATTGGACAACCGTGTATTTTCTTTGCGGTAGCACACCTATTTCTGTCTTCATACCTGATCTTTCTCTCTCCAGCTGGGTAACCTTGTACTTCCTCTACAGCAAGACACCTGTATCTGTCTCACTATAACCTTTTCATCATCACCTCCTCCAATGCCTCCTTCCCTCTTAGAAGTTTTTGTCTTGCAAGTACTTGGTGACCCTGTCAGTGCAGGTACCACTTAAAAGCACCCAGTCCACACTGTAAAGTGGTTGGTGTTCGGAAGGGCATCCATCTGTAAAAACCTTGCCAAAACTGACCTCGCCTGTGTTTGTGCCACACAAAAAGCACTAAGTCCACTCTGCTGAGTGGTTGGTGTAGGAAGGGCATCTAGCTGTAAAAATCCTACCAAAACAGTCACAGAAGTCTTGTGTAGGCTTCAGCCTGGCTGGATCTTGTAGTACCATCCCACCTATGCTAGCATGGAACACAAACATTAAATGATGATGATCATATTCACATGTATGTACACACACATGTAAGTATATTTTTAGCAATATGCTAATTTTCATGTGGTTAACAATAATAAATATCACATTAAAGTCAGGAGTCACTTTACTATGCAAGGATACACCTGTTGATACAATTGCACACTGTGGTGGAGTTGATTCTATATCAATGCCCTCTGCTTATACAAGAATAATCTGAATCATGTAATTTGGTAGCATTTGTATGAAGCACTATTTTGGACACTATAATGGCATACACACACACACACTTTTAAACCAGTGTTACTGTTATGCAAGTGGTGTCCATTTCCAATTTTCCATGAAAACATGTCTGAGCATGGTGAAATATTACCTTCCTTTAAATAGGCAAGGGTTGATGACAGGGAAGGTATTCAGCTGTACAAAATCTGTTTGAACCATGCAAGCAGGGAAAAGTGGAAGTTTCATATATTAAGTGGATGATATTTTTAACTAAGAAGTTACATCTGTATCTATTTGATAGTCCAAGTGCTTCAATTCTGTGTATGTACATATATTTACTCAACTACCGTCATTTATCAATGGTTTCTCCCATAGTTTTGATGTACCATTTTCTATCATTAGTAAAAATGTTTGCATTTTTAATGACATGGGTTTGCTAGTGAAATTAGAACCTGAACCAGGGTTTTTGTGTCAATAAAGTAAACTGAGGAAAGCAGTTATGCGTCTTGCTCAGGAGGGCATAGGCACAATACAATGGCTGTTGTGTAGTAAGGTCTGAACTCATCATGTCCATGCAGTCAGTAATAAATCAGTACTTTAATCTCATAGCCATTTATATAATAAAAAAAAAATTATCAGTTTTCAATATTTCTCATGTAATTATTATAAAACATAATATAGAAAGAATGTGTGTATGTGTATGGGGAATAAATGACTAATATGATAAAAAAAAACTACAAAAAGAAAAAATACAAGCATCTCTGCATCTATTTAACTGTTGTAATTCAGAAAAAATGTTTCTCTTTTATGTCTGCCTATTTCTTTTCATCTAATAATGAATGTACTTTCTGCTTCCCTACCGCTCTGTTTTCCTTGCATTTACTGTCCATCTTTCTCTTTCTCCACTTTACTATATATCTATCTTCTCTTTGATTGTTGATCTTTCCCTAGTTTCATTTCTCCAAATGGCTTTTCTATTTCTGTCTTTTTTTCTTCATTTCTCACCATTTTTGATTCTCTCTCTCTCTCAGTTGTTATTATTAGCTTAATTATTATGTTCCCATCCATTTCTTTACCTAACATTGCCTTCCTCTCTTGCTTCCCTCAAAAGCCATGTTAGAAATATTTTGCTTTCTGTTTCTGTCAGAAATACTGTTTGAATTGCTTTACTCACCAAGCGACTTTCATTTTTTGTTGTTTTCTGCGCTTCATTTAAAATTCTAAACTAATGAGAGACACAGGCCATTTTAATTGTGTTGGAATTTTTAAGAAATAGAGATGAGTAAGGTAATTGTGCATCCTATTACTGTGGATTTTTAATATGAAAATGTGTGTGTATGTATGTATGTAGGTCATTGTTCAGTTTTATTTCAATATTTCTTGCCAATAGAGAAAGAGCTGGTTTCTAATCTAAATCCAAAGCTCTTTCATTGGAATTTTAACATCAACAGAGTATTTTTGCAAGTATGTGTGCATATGTGCGGTATTTGGCGTCAGTGCATGTGCAGATGTGTGTGTGTGCACATGCACCTGTCTGTCTATCTATCTATATGCACACACACACATGTATATGCATACACACACATGTATATGCATACACATGAAAAGTAATGTGTTCTATGCAAAAAGAAAGCATGTTTTTTTTATTTTTTATATTTGTATTTGTAAATCTTTGCTAATTGCAAGAGTGATTCATCGTAAAACTCACACATTTCAGACAAGGTTGTAAGTTTGAATGTTTTGAGTGATTGAAACAAATGTCTTTTTTTTTTTTTTTTTGTACACCATTTCAGCTCTTGTGTACTTTGATTTAACTGAGATTAGATCTAAGCTTATTTAGTTGTCATTGCTGTTGTTTAGTCTAAAGTCAGATCAGATATTGCAAATCTTTGATCAAAAGACATTCCAGTAGTGGCCATCCTATTTTTTCCCCTCCCTCAGTAGAGCCACATCATACAATATATCATTTTTTTTCTTTAAAGATGATAGAATGTGATCAAAGGAAGATTTAGCTGTTATTTCTAGAAAATCAAGTAGAGGATCTCTTGTTGGCTCAGAAGCCTATTTAGTAATTCCTAGAAGTAGATCAATATCCTTTGGCAAACATTCCAGGAGAGCTGGATGAATATGTGCCTTGGTTATGGCTTTCCTATTCAAATCCCTTAATCCTTCTTTCATCAACTGTCATTTTCGCTCTGCTGTCCCTTTCCCATACAATGAAGCGGGTATTTGATCAATGTTCATTCTAATTGATTTATTCCCATCCGGGTATAGGTGGGAGCATGACTGTCTGTTGATAAGGAATTTGCTCCACAATCATGTTGTTCTGGGTATGATTCCACCACTGAGTGTTTTCTCTCACAACATTGGGTCAATCAAAGCTTTGTGAGGGATTTTTTAGAGAAGCAGACTGAGCAGAGGAGGCCTGTGTATGTAGATATATATTAGGATTTCAATTAGAGAGAGAGAGAGAGAGATCTTTGCCTATTCTAAAATAACCATAGATTACACACTTATGCATATCTACATAAAGGGAGGATAGTAGTAAGGGTTACATAAACAGGGAAAGCAATATAGAAGGAGAATACAGTGATAGATGAAAAGAAAGGTGGAGGGAATTAAGAAAATAAACGAGAAAAAACAAGGTGAAAAATTGGATGGAAGAGAGAAAAAGGCAAAAAGAACAATTGTGTTCATGTGCATGCATGCACATTTTATGTGCATATAAATGCATATAGCTATGGATGTAAATAAAGTTTGTGCACACACACACACATAGGTGTACAAACACACATATGCATATATGTTTATGTGTGTGAGTGTATGTAAAGAGTGTAAAGTGGAATGGTGATTATTGAAGTTCAAACAATGTTTTTTAAATGTTTTACATGGCACAGTTCATTTAAGCTGTAATCTGGAAAGAAGCCAGTTGTGAATGGCAGGATATTAGTCATTTGGAAGAACTGGAGCTAGAACAGCACCCAATCTCATTCGGTACTTTTTATAGACATCTAAATTATCCAACTAAACTTAGCAATATACTGTTGCACACAGTATCATTGTAGGGGTTGTTGTTATTCAATCCAATGTCAGCTACGATAGAGCAGACCTATCTATTATAAAAATGTTTCAGTTCTGACTATCTTATTTGGAGCTGTTTCCAAACATATTGTAACTAAAACTAGATACCCACTATTTAATTGTCTTTCGTTTTTTTTTTTTTTTTTTTTTAAAGATATTTTGGTCAATGGTTCTCAAACATGTGCAGTGATGCAAGAGGTATGTGGGTGCACTGGATTTTAAAAAAATATAATTTGAGGCTTTTGAAAATTCATGTTGATTCATCAGTGTCTTGAAAAATGAATTATTCATAATTTTTTGTCATATACAAGTATGATTATTAAAATAAAGTAAAGAATTTTCTCTATCTTTTTTCTAAATTTTTAACTATAAAACAGTTTATTTGATCTCTAGTAGGCTATGAAATCAAAAAGATTGAGAAACACTGCACAGAATGATTTGAGGAAGATATGGACGCTATTTCTAACAAATAAAGAGACCATGCTGAAGTTACCTTGTCACAGTGGTTGCTAGTAAGTTTTTTATTTTCATTGTGTATATGAGTAGAAGAGTTTCTGTTCCCTTTTGGTACAGTAAAAAAATATAGGTGCTGGCATAGCTGTGTGGTAAGAAGCTTGCTTCCCAAACACATGGTTGGGGTTCAGTCCCACTGTGTGACACTTTGGTCATGTGCTTTCCACTATGGTCTAGGGCCAAACAAAACTTCATGAGTGGATTTGGTAGACAGAAAGTGAAAGAAGTCTATCATATGTGTGTATGTGCATGTCTGTGTTTGTCCTCCCTCCACACACTCAACAATCAGCAAAAAGGGTTCACTAGAATAAGTGCCAGGCTTAAAAATAAATACTGGTGTCAATTTGTTCAACTAAAGGCGCAGGAGTGGCTGTGTGGTAAGTAGCTTGCTTACCAAGCACATGGTTCCGGGTTCAGTCCCACTGCGTGGCATCTTGCGCAAGTGTCTTCTACTATAGCCTTGAGCCGACCAAAGTCTTGTGAGTGGATTTGGTAGACAGAAACTGAAAGAAGCCCGTCGTATATATGTATATATATATATGTGTGTGTGTGTGTGTGTGTGTGTGTGTGTGACCCTAGCATTGCTTGACAACCGATGCTGGTGTGTTTATGTCCCCGTTACTTAGCGGTTCGGCAAAAAGAGACCAATAGAATAAGTACTAGGCTTACAAAGAATAAGTCCCAGGGTCGATTTGCTCAACTAAAGGCAGTGCTCCAGCATGGCCGCAGTCAAATGACTGAAACAAGTAAAAGAGTAAAAGAATATACATACATATGTATATATTCTTTGAAAAAATATAAAGCTCAAGATGGTGCCTCAGCCTAGCAGCAGTTGAAAGATTGAAACAACTAAAAGATACTCCTTATACACCTAAACTACCTCCCTAAGCTTAATAACATATTGTTTAAGAGCAACTACTGTTGTTTAGTTATCCGTTAAGACAGTTGGATGTCTACAGTTAGACCACATTAGGTGAAAGCATTTTTTTTCTTGATGCACTATGAAGAAGACATTGCAAATGAGGCACCAACCATAATTTCTATCCTTATCTCAATAATCCTGATGACAGAAGCTCTAAGAAAATCTAGGAGCAGAGACTGTTGTAATAGTAATAAGTGGCATCAAATAACATTTGTTGGCAGTTCTTCAGTGTAGGGTCTATTTTATTGAGTGTTAATGATGTTGAGAGGGTGAAATGTATCTGGACATAGTAATAATTAAAAAGAGAGAATTTGATTGGTAAAGCAATTTTTATCATGATAAAGTAGGTTAGAGGGTGGTGTGAATGTGTGCTAGGATGGTGCTTCTTACCCAAAGGCTTCAGTTTGCAGGTGATAATTCTTGAGTGTAGTTCATAATTGTATGGCTTAGCCAGAATATTCTGATGTCAGACATGGCTGGAAGGTTTTGTTTTCCCCAAATGCTTCAGAGCCAAGGTCAAAGAAAATACTGGTATATGGGTTTGAAGAGAACGCTTCTTCCCAGAGGTTCTGATCCTATGTAATAGGACATTTAAGAGTGGGGAGGGAGGGAGAGAGAGAGAGAGAGAAAGGGGGAGAGAGAGAAAGAGAAAGAGAGAGAGAAACTCAAGTGTGTTTAACTGATAAAGACTAAGATTAGAACAGATTCAGTATGATGGTTAAGCTACCAACAGGGCCAATTCCCCTATCGCATGTTAACTCAGTTGCTAATCTAAAGAAATGATTTCTTATAACAGTTGTTAGTACAGATGAATCTCTTGCAATTGAATATCCTTATGTTGTTGTTGTTATTATTGGTACAGCCTTCTTGTTGATGGTGCCACCTTCTCATAACCTGTATTGCAGCTGCATTGCTAAACTATTTAGGGGTTGTTGATTTATAGAATTTGGTAGTGTATGGGGTGTGTACATGTATGATGTAGTGTAATATATAGAGTTGTTTTTGTTTGTTTCTGTTCATTTAGCTATCCCAGACAGGTAGGTCAGGAGTAAAGTAAATTGCTGCCAAATCGGAAGAAAACTGGTAGAGGCTGGCCAGTGTGTGTGTGTGCGCGCGCGCGCTTGTGTGTGTATGTGTGTGTACAAACAGAATATTATATATCTAAAGTGTAATATATATTTGATTTATTCTGAACTACATTCAAAGCCATATTTTGAATGTGTCTAAATCAAGTAGAAATAATAAATATTTATAATTGAAAAATAAAATGAACTTAAGAGAAATAAATTGAATAGGTCAATGACATGAATTTTAGGTAAGTCATTTAGTGAAGGTATAATGTACTGAAATATGTACATGTTGTGATGAGAGTTATTACACCTCCTTGCGAGAGATAAACTGATCCAAGTAGAGTATAAATAGTAATGATCCAAGTGAGTTCAGAAGTTCAGAGTTCGGAGCTGAGTGAAGTTCGTGTTGGTTTGCAGGGGAGTTGGAAGGCGCTAGTTGGTTAGTTTGCAAGGAATATTGATTGTTGGTTCGTAAAGAGATTTGTCTGGTTATTTATCTTATTTATGGTACATAAGTTATGTTACAACATCTGGCAATGAGGTTTTCGAAGCTCATGTAAGTTATTTAACAATTTGTTCGTGATACAACTTGTTAAATAATGGAAGACCTATTAGCTTCCATAGTACAGTTGCAAAAGCAACAATAAGAGTAGCAACAGGAGTTGTAGAAGCAATTACAACAACAATTATTGGAGCTATATTCAAAGAAGTTCAAAAATGAGGTAAGTTTGTTTTTGGCAGATCGCATTTCAAACTCAATTAATGAATTATAACCCAGAGGAGGGTATAACTTTTTGCATCATACTACAGAAGGTATGAGGAGATTTTTAAGCAAGATTCCAAATCATGGTCAGACAAACAAAAAATGATATTGTTATTTTGAAAATTAGCTCTGTTAGAGTATGAACATTACTGTAATTTCATATTGCCCAAAATACCCAATCAAGTTTGTTTTAAAGAAACAATAAAATTACTTTCCAACATATTCGATGATAGAACTTCTCTATTTAACACTCAAATAGACTGTGGGAATATAATGAAAAAAGAGAATGATGATTTTATCACATACGCAGGAACAGTCAACAGAATGTGTGAAAGTTTTAACCTCAAAGAACTTACACCTGAGATGTTCAAGTGTCTTATTTTCGTACAAGGCCTTACAGCAAGCAAAGATACAGAAATTTGGGTAAGAATTCTTTCTAAATTGGAACAAGCAAACCGAGATCTAACCTTACAGTCCATGGCAGAAGAATGCCAAAGGATGGTAAACCTGAAACACGATGTAGAAAATATTCAAGGAAAGGATTCCTCAAAAATACAGATATGCCGACCAGGAAAGAACAACCAAAGAAGAATGTTACGTTCTAGTCCATGTTATGGATGTGGATGGGGCTGGATGCATTTCAGGAAAGACTGTCCATTTAAAAATCAAAAATGTTACAGTTGCAATAGAATTGGTCACAGGAGTTCATACTACAAAACAATATTACAAAGGTCAAACATTAAAAATCCTAGAGTGCTCTCCGCAGAAACAAAAATCGACTCCCAAATAAGAAAATTTGTGCAAGTAAAAATAATACATATTAAACTTCAATTGGATACTGGAAGTGATATTTCAATAATAAATATGGGCATATGGAAGAAAATGGGGAAACCCATGTTGAGAAAAACAGTAAAATCTGCTCATACCGTGACAGGCAACAAATTACATTTCATAGGTGAAATGTGGACTCGTACCACATTTTGAGGGAAAATATGCAAGGCCAAAATCTTTGTCATTAAAAATGCAATTGATCTGTTGGGTACTGATTGGTTAGAATTATTTAGTTTATGGGGCCTCCCCATAAATCTCTATTGTAAAAATGTAAATGGTTGTCCCTCTAAAAATAATTTGTCTGAAGAATTAAAGAGAAAATTTTTAAAAATGTTTTCCACAAGTACTCTTAGACAAACTAGGTCTATACACAAAGACCGAAGTGTGTTTTGAATTAGATGATAACGTTACACTTGTGTTCAAGCTTAATTGGATGATGAGTTGGACAGATTGGGAAAAAACGGAATCACTGAAAAAGTGGATTATGCAAAATGGGCAGCTCTGACCATATGCATAAAAAGGAAATTAGTGAAAGCATGTAGAGGCTGCATATTGGTGACTAAAGAACCACCACCAAAATACCAATCGTGGCCGGAGACTGAGATCCCATGGTCCAGGATACATATCGACTACACTGGACCAGTGAACAGTGCATACTATCTAATCATTGTGAATAGCTATACAAAGTGGCCAGAGGTATGCAGATGTAATAAACTCACAGCAAAGACAACAATAAAGTTCCTACTCGAGTTATTTGCTCGATATGGTGTTCCAGACATTTTAGTTTCAGATAATGGAATACAATTCACGGGATATGAATTAAGAAATTTCTGCAAAATACATGCCATAAAAGCACATCTTTATCCATCCCTACCACCTGAGGTCAAATGGGAAGGCATAAAGATTTGTCAACACATTCAAAAGAGCTCTAAAGAAAGCTAGGAACAAGCTAGATAATGAAGAGTCACTAACAAAATTTTTGAGAATATATAGAATAATGCCAAATCCAAATATTAATTCAGGAAAGTCACCAGCAGAGTTAATGTTCACACATAAAATAAAATCGATTTTCAATAAATTATTGCCAGGAAAAATACATATAAAGGAAAGACAAAAAATACATTTGAAAGAAATACAAGAAATATTACAAAGCATTTCAAAGTAGGAGATAAAGTTCATTTTAAAAATTACAAAAATGGTAAAGAAGGTTGGTTGGGAGGATGGCTTGTAGTCAAAAGATTAGATAACATGATGTATTTAATTAAAGGACAACATCCAGGACATAAGAGACACCTTAACCAGTTAAAGATTAGACATACAGAAGAACGAAGAATAATATGATATGTTTGAAGAGCCAGCACTGAGTGATATTGAACGCTGTAGAATTAGCTTCAGAAAATGAAAATAGACTGAATATCTGGAAGTAATACCTAAACAAAAAAGATATTAAATTTTCAAAAAAAGAAAAGAAAAAAACCCAACAAGAATGCTAACAAGAGTGCTTAGTATAACAAAAAGAAAAAGTGGTGTGTGCAACAAGCAATACTACCTTAAAAGTCGGGTAACAATTATGATACAACAGCTACAAAAGAGGGAGAGATGTTGGAAGAAAAAAGGAAAAGGAAAAATTCCACTTTCTCACAGTAGTTGAAATCTCAAAAGGGGAGATGTGATGAGAGTTATGACACCCCTTTGTGAGAGATAGATTGGTCCGAGTAAAGTATAAATAGTAACAATCCAAGTGAGCTCAGAAGTTCAGAGTTCATAGTCAAGTGAAGCTTGTGTTAGTTCGCAGTGAAGTCGGAAGGTGTTGGTTGGTTAGTTCGCAAGGAATATTGATTGTTGGTTCGTAAGAGATTTGTTAGTTTGTTACATTGTTTTTACTGTTGTTTGGTTATTTTATTTATTGTACTTAACAAATTACATTACGACAGTACACTAAAAATTCTGTATTGAAATTTACCTCCAAGCTGGAGAAAGTAAAGAAAAACCTAGTGACAACCATTAAAAAGTTAATCCTTTTATTCTTTTATTTGTTTCAGTTATTGGATTGTGGCCATGCTGTAGCATTGCCTTGAAAGATTTAGTCGAGTAAATCGACCTCAGTACATATTTTCAAAATCTAATACTTATTCTATTGGTTTCCTTTTGTTGACTGCTAAGTTACAGGAATGTAAACAAAACAACACCAGTGAAACACAAACAATACACACACAAACACATGCAAATGGCTTCTGCACAGTTTCTGTCCTCCAAATTCATGCTCAGGATATTGGTTAGACCAGCGCTATAGAAGAAGACACTTTCCCAAGGTGCCATAGAGTGAGACTGAACTCGAAGCGATGTGGTTTCAAAGCAAACTTCTCAACTACACAGCCATGCCTGTGCCTATAACTCTTCTTGAAATTATCTCCCCTTTTTCTCCTGTGAGTCACTCACAATTGCTACTAGGGTTTTTGTTTTATTACTCAGACTAAAACGGAAATTTCAATTAAGAATTTTTTTCTTGTATATGTATGGCATCCAGAATATAACCTTAACTTACATAATAAATACTGATTTCAAATTTTGGCACAATGCCGGCAATTTAGGGTGAGGGGTAAGTCGATTACTTATTTCACCAACCCTGGTACTTGTTTTATTGACCCTAAAATCCTGAAAGGATGAAAGCAAAGTTGACCTTGACAGAATTTGAACTCAGAACATAAAGACGGATGAAATGCCACTAAGCATTTTGCTTGGCATGCTAATGATTCTGCCAGCTCACTGCCTTACCTACATAATAAATATTAACACTTTATCTTCTCTAAGTTAAACTGAATATGTAAGATATATTTATTTACTATTTATATATTTATATTGCTAAGTTTTTTTTTTTTAAGGGAAGTAGAAGATACAGGAGAGGTAGACAGAAAATCAATGATAATAATTTCTTATATAGACTCAGGACCAGAAAATTTGGATTAGGAGAGGAAGAGATAAATCAGTTATACTGACTGTTGCACTTGATTGGTACTTTATTTATCAACCTGAGAAAATGTCAGGCAAAGTTGACTTCAAAGTGATTTGAACTTAGAACATAAAGGGTCATAGTTAAATACTGAAAGGTATTTTGTTTGATACTTCAACAATTCTACCAATCTATCAAAAATAAGTAGGAAATGTAATTGACTAGTTCTCTCCCATTAAATTTCAGGCCTTATGCCTATAGTTGAAAAGATTACTATAATTATAATTGATGAGTAATTTCTTGTTTTTTCCCACTTCATCTTATCACAAAGACAGCACAGAACAACTACTACTACTACTAGAAGGAAAAACAATAATGCCCCTTCCACACACATATGTACCAAAAAAATCAAGACATGAATCTTTTCCACCTGTGAGAAATTAGAAACTAAAAAAATTGTTTGAAGTGGTTGGTGGGTTTGAAGATGGTTGAACAGGAAGCTGTTGGAATTCTTGAGTTTTAATTTCATTATGATCATTTCTTTTCTACAAGTAAAGCATGTGTCATTAACATATAATATTGGTATTTTAAAGTATACTGATGCTCTCGGTAAAGACATATACATTTCGTGTTACTTCTTTGGTTCACGATTTGATACTTATGCCTGCATATTTACTTTTTGATCAAGCAGACCTATGATCAACGGTGTTTAAGCCATGTCTGTTTCAGTCTATTTCATGATAGTATGGTGTGATGAAGGGGGTTCAGCTGCTGTTTTAGCATATCAAGCAACAACATAGAGGCTTCCTCTTAGTCAATCAATCATCAGAATTTTATTGTGTCATATATGTCGTTGTGGTGCTTTAGTCAAAGGCGAGGCCCAATTAAAAAGGCCTATGATTAAAGACACTCAAGTGTGACCATCCAGTAGTTTTATTTTTCAAACATAACACCTAAGAATCTAATATGCTTTTGTTGTTTTTTTAGATGCTAGAGTGTGATAGAAGGGAGAAATGGTTGAACTCTCAGAAATTCTTTTATTGGCTTGAATGTGAAAATAGTGGTACAGGAATTTAGATATTCTATGTTTATCATATTCTGTCTTCTAATATTTTCAGAACTGGTTAAATTACTGATATAAATGATATATAAGACAAATTCAATCAATTATAGCCTCTCTACTTAAACTGAATTTGTCAATATGTTTTGCTTCCTTTCTTAACATGGCAGAGAAGTGGGAAGATATTTGGCAGCTAATTTTAGAAGAGTGAATAACTGTGAAGAGACTCCTTTGTAATCTTGGGTAGTAACAGCTCACAGCTACAAAAAGAAAAACAAAAACAGAAGCAGTATATAATTAAAAGGTGCTTCATTAACTTGCAGTATTGGTTTTCAGTCCTACTATGGGCCTAAGGAAACATTACAGAATGTTCTCACTGTAGGACTCAAACCTATAATCAACATACTGGGTCTACAGAACAGACTGGTCAGTGGAGATGATATAACATTTTCATATCACTACACTGAGTCTCATTCAACAAACCATTGCATATTAGAGCTGGTAGTGTGGTCCTCAACTAGATGGACTACTGAATCTGTGGATTGCACAACTGAAACCTATATGCCATAGGCCTGTGCATTCAAGGTTGACTAGGAAAACACATCAATAACTATCTGTCTACTATGAAAATAGATTTGTACTTAAGCAAAGTATGTAATTATTGAACAATCTCTAACTTTTTTATTTCCATTAATATTGCTTTCATTGATAGATTTTTACTTCACTGTTCTTATAATCAGCCATCTCAATGCATACAACATATTTACAATATAGGTGTGTATGTAAGTATGCAAACATACTCAAACAGACACATTTGATATTCTATATTTGCAGTCCTTTGGATTAAGTATATCACTCCTAGTTAATGGTTTCTCATAGATTTTTTTGGTTCCAGTGAGACAATTTTAGTGCAACATTCACTGCAAAACTAAGAAAACACTTCAACTATAAGTTTTTATAATACAACATAAGGGTATTCAACATACTTATTCTAGATGTATCTATAACTATAAAGATAAATATTTTCACAAAACCACAGGGGCTCATTAGTGTGGTGCATAGCTCTTGAATTCTATAGCATTAAACAGATCGGAGAATGAGAAAATAAATATCCTTTTACACAAGACAGCAGTATTCTACTGCAGCATACGAACTACTATACCCTATACAGCACATAGGACAACAGTGAGTACAACAGTATACTATTACTGTAAGTAATATTCCTTGTAAATCTTGTACCTATTTCACAAACCTGAAGGTGATGCATTATGCAAAATTTAGTGTCCTGCCCAGGGACACAATAAAATATCAGAAATAGTTATGAAAGTGCCAGATTTAGTCAGCTACTTTATCTTTAAAACCTCTAATTAACACATATTATAATCTACAGGAAGATGAAAGGCAGAATTAATCATAGCCATAGTTCAAACTAGCTTTGAAGTAGTAGTAGTAGTAGTAATAATAATAATAATAATAATAATAATAATCTATTAATTGAGATATCTTAATAAGATATGATGAAGTACTACAAAATATAAGTATATGAGTCTCTGCCATTTTCAATGATGAGTATACACTTGTTTGCTTGACTGAATTAATTGTTCATTAGTTTAGTGTGTCAGTGGTTGAGTAACTCACTGCTATATGTACCCTTAACATAATTCTTAGGTACAGTGCAATTTATGTTACAAAGTTGTACTATTGAATTACAAGTACAATCCATCTGATAGGCTTCCGCATAGTATCCCTCACCCAATTTCGCTCTCAAGACTTTGGTTGGCCCAGGCCATGTTAAAAGACACTCACCCAAAATTCTATACAGAAGTATTGAACCCAAGACATCTTAATTGTGAAGTGAATTTCTGAACCATTTGGTCATGCTATGTCCACAATGATGCACTATCTTAATAATAGTGCACTGAATTCGCTGGGTTCTGATTATAGATAACAATTCACAAAAATAAATTTACATTCTCTGTGTATGTGAAATATTTCTACTTTAAGGAAACTAGTTCCTTTGTATGTTAAATTCATGAGAAAAGACTGTTAACCGTGGGTAGGTGCTACAACTTGTTGTTAAACATCAGAAGCACTGTTTAATTGAACAACTATTTCAGAATTTGAATTTTGTTAACTTGAGTCTATAATCACCATATCAAGTATATAGGAACAGAATGGACAATGAAAAAGATAATGTAGTAAGTCCAAGATCTTTATACTGAATCTTACACCATAAACCACTGCACATCAGGAGTCAGCAGTATGGTCTTCAACTAAGTGGATTATGGAATCTGTGCAAATCAGGGCTGACAATGGATACTACCACAATCTATTGTGTTGTAATATTTACTACAAAATAGATTTGTGTTTGAACAACATATGTAATTATTGGAAAATCCCCAATTTTTTTTTCATTTCTCTCTAATGTTGCTTTCATTGATAATTTCAGTAATTAAGAATGAGATTTTTCATAGTGCTCAAGTTTATTGATATTTTAATTCTTAAACTTCTTTTATGATCCAGGATCATAGGAGGCCAAATCATAAAGATATCAGACAATCTGCTGAAAGTTCAGTTAGGCTTGTATCTCAACATTGTACTGTGCCATCACTGCATTGAATCCATGTCCAATACATTTAACTATCAATGGCTCAACTCAACCAAAGGGGAAATTACTATAAAATGAGGAGCAGCACTCTATAATTAACAAGTGTTCCATCAGCTTGCAGTGATCAGTCTGTTGTTAGATGATCAAGTCACTTACTTGACATTTTATGATGACAAACTCTCAACTCTCTTAACTTACAGGAAAGACTAATAGAATAACACTGTGGGAGCTTCTACACAGTTACTCAACCTGCAACAAAACGGAGCCAATTTTCCTTCAAATAGCATCTGTAATACAACTATTCACTGTAGACCTATGTATAATATACTAGGGTCAAAAAGCTGAATAGTCAAGGCTGCAGTTGCTTTGATCTTAAGTCTGTTCAATCAGGACTAGCCTGGGGCTAAACAAAAATAACTCATCTTTTCTGGTCACATCCACTGAAGGGGTTGAGCTCAACATAAACCAGTGAAGCACTTATCAATTTTTACAGTGGTGCCACTGCTAACATCAAAGACTTATTACCATCCAAGAGTGCATATTTAGAGTTAGGTAAATTGCACCATTTAAGAATTAACTGTCTTGGTCACAGACACAATAGTACTAGGATATAAACTCAAGTCTTTTCAACTAGTTTATGGCACTTTGTTAGTGTGGCCATCAATGCTTTTACAACACAGTTAAGCTAAGCTAAATGCATTATCTACTCACTCTTTTTGAATACACAGCTATAAGCAGTAAAATAAATGTAATAAAAAAATGTTAAAAAGGAGAATAAATTGTTTTGTTGTGTTTAAGAGG
Source organism: Octopus bimaculoides (assembly GCF_001194135.2). Classification (NCBI taxonomy): domain Eukaryota; kingdom Metazoa; phylum Mollusca; class Cephalopoda; order Octopoda; family Octopodidae; genus Octopus; species Octopus bimaculoides. The sequence continues at coordinate 59,670,421 of NC_068984.1, forward strand.
ACTAGTCTAATGTTTCAAGTGGTACCGTTCATTTGAAAAAGGATTCTACTTAAAAATTTAAACTTTTATTCTTCATCACAGCAAACCAATTTATTCCATTTTATACTGTTTATAACTATTAATTGTAAATGTAGAACATCAATAGTTTCCTTGGATCCCACTGTTTACTTATTCATACAATAGTGCAAAATTCACTTTCCATTTTAAAACTGACTTCTTCAGCCATCAAATTTGACTGCTCACATGTTTTTCCCCCTTAAGAGTTATCTTAAAGAAAGAGCTGATGTAAACAAACCCCAAACACTCCAGAGACTGGAGAATTATATTCAACAAGAAATTAGAGCACTGAAGTCAGATACATTACAAACTCTATTGCAAAACTACCAAGAAAGTTTGACCCCGTGAAGTTGAAAATGGGAAATATTTGCAACATGTTATATAACTTTTACAGCTACACTGCATAATGGCTAGTACAGTTAAATGTTCTAGATATTGTTTTTAATGCTTAAAATGAACACAAGATAATACAATGGATCGAAATTTCAATTCAATGGAAGTGAAAAGGTATTCAAGAACTAAAATCAAGAAAGATGAAATCTGAAATTGTGATTCAAACTTAAAATGAAAATCAATTTTAAGCAATAAAATTTTTAAAAAATCATTTTTAAAAATTGAAACTTTGAATTTAAATATCAATTTTTAAACAATGTTTTTAATCTATTCTTTTTTTCATTTCATTTATGAAAACATTTTATTCTTATCAGGTATTTCAAACAAAAGCTCAATTTGCTTTATTTTACTTTTATTAAATATGAACTAAAAAAAAAATTACTGAATTAAATTTGTGATTTCAGGTCTATGTAATACATAAAAGTTGATGAAATGGAATTAACTAATATGAAATCATTTTGCAAATATTCAGTTAAACAAAATAGTTAAAGAGAGCAATAGATTAATTACTACATGACTGCATTTATTAACTGATATTTATTTCAATGTGATGATAAAAATTAAGAAAAAAAAAAACAAAGAAAAAAACTATCATTTGGTCTCTTTCTCTTGAATGTTTATAAATTGGTTGCAATTAGGCTATATTTAATAATAATGAGAAAAACAGAGACACAAAAAGAGAGAAGAGAATTGACAGACTGTATACAAATACTATATTGATTTTAGCAAAATCTACTGCAGTGTTTCGAATTAGCAATTATTACAGGTCAATACAAAGAGTGGAGAATAACAAATAGTTGAAGAGTGAATGGAAATGTTTGTTGGATTGTTAAATCAATAAGGAATAGAGAAAGGGAAAAGGAAAAGATAAATGGAACACAGCGATTAAATAGAACAAGTGGCAAAGATAGAATGAAATAAACTTCAGCATAATATCAAAATAATCTATTTAGAAGACTGTTTTCTGAACAGAGAATTACATGTTGAAATAGTATGTATCTCTCAGTGTGTATCTATATATCTTTTTTTTTTTTTTTGGAGACTGGTTTCAGTCATTTGACTGTAACCATGATAGTGCACCAACTTCAGAAGGTTTTCATCAGTTACATCAATCCCAATACTTAATACAGTCCTCATTACTGTATTTATTTTGAGATGCTCTGTGTTTCTTTCAATTACTTTAAATATACAGTGTTAGGAACATAAACTGTGACTAAGGTTTGGTGGAAGATTTTAATTCAAAACTTATGAAAACAAGACATTTGTACTCAGAACCAGAGCCGGTTTCAGCCAGGTTGGTAATGAAAGGGCTAAAGCACTTGACAGTGTAGGTAACTTGAAAGAAATACAGAGCATCTCAAAATAAATACAGTAATGAAAGGGTTAAAGGTGTGAAACCAATGGTCCCTCTATGACTGGCCATAACTTTTAACTATGATAGTTGGACATTTATTATCCTTATGATAATCAACATTATAACAATTTTTCCCATTTCTCGAAGCATCAAACTAATAATTTCAATCATGAACTTATCCTGTTTTTATTCATTTATTTATTGTTAGGGGTTCTTTGCCATGTGTGTGTGCAGTGAGTGAAGTAACATGCACATGAATCTAAGCTATGATTAAGGATGCTCCTCAAAATCTTTCATCAACAATCCTGGTTCAACCATATATCATTGATACTCCAGATCATTGTGAGTCAATGTACTTGCTTTCTTCTCTAACGAACCAGTTACCACTTTTGAAATATACCAAAATAAAATTAATTTATGTCACTTACAGCACAGAACAAATTGTGAAGAAAATGGCCTTGAACTCCTGCTCAAATAGCTCAGCTTGCTTTATCATGAGTGTTTCTAGCTAAATTGAATATTGTGTCAGCTATCATGTTACCCAATTATGTTGATAGATAATTAATTTAAACCAACAGATAAATCTAAAATACACAAGCTAAGTAATTAAAGGATGTTATGTAATCTATGTTAAGTGGATAATCCCCATTAACTTGAAGGATAATAATGCATGGAACATCTTACCATTTTTTTTTTCCTTTTTGTTATTCAATGTTTCATGTTGAGTGAACAGAATTAAGAATTCAATAAGAAAAAAATCTCAGTTAACATCAAAAACTTTTGATTTAACTCAGTTTTGGATACACTGATTTGACCAAACAATAAACCAATGTAATAATGAACCCTATCTACATGGTTGATTGCCTCGCTAGAAATAGCACCTTATACTATGTAGTCATAGATAAATAAGGAAAGGAAAGAGAGGAAACACTTTTGATCATAGATTTGTTTAATTAGAGCTGACCTGGCTTTTAAACTCTAATGACAACAAAAGCAACTAATGAAATCATGTATTTGATGTACTTATGTGTTATGTAAGGAGATAAGCAAACAATTAGTGAAGCATTTAGAGTAAAGACTGAATTGAAATACAAAACTGAAAGACATCCAAACATTAGTCATTGTTTTCTTGTTGGCAAACACTATTGTTTTGGCTGTCTGGTCAGACTATGTACTTCACTCTTTTGGTTAGTTTGGCTACATGATATTTTATAGGTCAATATGAAGAGTTAAAAAAACAAGAAAACCACAACAATACAAATAAACAGCAGTAATCCAATCTTCTTAGTGAGATAATTAAAAAATAGACACTGCATAATGACTGTAGATTACATATATTGTGAGATACAACATACACACATTTGTTTTGGAAAGGAAGTTCATAAATTCTGATTTAAAAATATAGACAAACATTATTCATAAATTAAAACTAATTACATCAGTCTGTACGTGTGTATGTATACATAATACAAGCAGAGAAAGGCGGTCAGGCAGACACAACAACAGATTAAAAAGGTAGACATAAGAACAATGTGAAATTCAGCAACAAACCAACATACACACACAATCTGCAAGTTGCTATCCAACCATGAACAAACTAATTCAAACACACTCTCTCATCAAGAACTTTAGTATGTTATAAAAACCAAAAATAGATTATAGAATATCTTATCAATGATTGTATTCATCACTTTTAGCACTGAACAATGTATCAGAGTAAGAGATAGGTGCTTTCACTTCTCTCAAATACATGTCTACATGAAAGAATGCTTGTATCTTTGTACTTGTCGATCAAAGCTCCAACCAAAAGCCTATAACCAACGGATGGCTTCTCATAGTGTTTTGATCAAGGCTGTAATGTTATTATAGTTGAAATTAGATACGACTGGATAATTGATTGGTTTCATATTTAAATAGGGTTAGTTTTCAAAATAACAGAATTAATGTGTATTCAATAATGAAAAGCATTAATTTGTATTGATTCAGAATCAGAAAATTTATAAGGCTATTGTTTCAATTTGTTAGGAATGAAAATGTAATTATACAATTCATATACAAATTAAATATCTTTTATATATTTTACTTGTTTCAGTCATTAGACTGAGGCCATACTGGAGCACTGCCTTGAAAGGTTTTAAGTCAAACAAATTACACCCAGTACTTATTTTTTAAAGTCTGGTACTTATTCTATCAGTCACTATTGATAAACCTCTGTTATGGGGATGTAAACAAACCAACACCAGTTGTCAAGTAGTGGGGAGTGCACAGACAAACATACACACATATGCACAATAAGTTTCCATCTACCAAATTCACTTACATGACATTAGTCAGCCTGGTGTTACAGTTAAAGAACTATTACATTTCTACAAGTCATACATACCACATACTCCTATAGGGAACTTCCTTGTATCTTCTGGCATGAAACAATGTATGGCTTATCGCAATATATGTCTCTTTTAAATTATTTAAAGGATTATATCAGAAACTTTTTTTTATTACAACAGGAAGCAATAGCATTCCCAAGAAAATCAATAATAGCAACAGCGTTAATTTAATAAACAATTTTGAATAAAGCAAGAATCTTTGCAGGATTAACTAAACCCTATTGTGTGCCATCCAACCCATGCCATCATGGAAAGTGGATGTGAAATAATGGTATTCTACAGCACACATGCAGGCAGGAGTTTTGTTTCGGGCTAATACCTTACTTAAATTTAAGGTGGTAGTTGTTTTTATTGTTTAATCTCAAGTCAGCTTTGATCAGACTCAAGAGTCAAGTCATACTGGCCATGACCAGCCTGTCTTACTATGGTTAATTAGTACATAATTATTCATTATCATCATTTAACTTCCAAGTTCAATGCTGTCACAAGTTGGACAGTTTGATGGAAATTGATGGGCCAAAGGATTGTGTCCTATTCCAGAGTCTTTTTGGCATACTTTCTACAGCTGGATATCCTTCCTAATGCCAATCACTTTACAGTGTGTAGTGGGTGCCTTTTTTGTATCATCAACACTAGAGAGGTTATAAAGAGAAGAGAAGGATACAATCTAAGAGAAAAGGGCCAGAGCAAGCAAGTTTCTTGCTAAAGAAATTGGTGATGAGGTGTCAGAGTGAATCTTCAAGGTACTACAAAGTGAGTAGGAATACTCAGTTTTGAATAATCAACTGACAACAATATCAGCATTATAGCAATATCTCTAGCCACATGAACTTGACCAGAGAGGAAGATGCCTGTCTTTGACCCTTTCTAATGAGTTCACCACACCACTTCTTTTGCCATAGTCACTAAACAGAGAAAAACTGATTGCCCTTCCTTATCAACAATAATGGCAGTGACAAGAACAATTTTTAATATTGGCACAAAGACTCAAATGTGTGGATAGATGTACATAATTGGCACTTATTATGTAAACCTTGAAATATGAAACCAAAGTACCTCTTAGCAACAACTGAACTCTGGAAATTGAAAGTTATGAAATACATATGCAAATCATTTTGTATGTCATTATATCAATTCTGTTAATTCAAGGCTCTTTTATTGAAAATAATAATAATTACACAAACCAATTACATTTTTATAGCTTTATTTTTTTTCTGTTATAAATTAGTCAAATGTTTTTCTAAAACTTTCTAAAGCAACAACTGCTAGTCACATTTTGTTACCGGTTTTATTATTCTATTTAATTTATACCATGAATAGGTTATAGATAGACAGTAGGCAATAGTATATCTATAACCTTCCTACTAACTGTTTTGATATAGGCAGTCCTGGTGGAGCAGATACATGATCAAAGTCACTACAGCCATGATCAATCCTTCTTTTTGAATAATTACAAAACTACATTGTTTAATGTGTCTTTTCATTTGAAATAGTAAGGTGAGAGTTAATGGAAATTTGACTGCTATTTCTAGCAAATTGAAAAGTTGAGGCTCATTCATTGGCTCATCCTATTTAATTTGCTTGAACAATGCAGTGGAGAGAAGTTGGGACTGATGGAGAACAAAGAACAAAGCAGAACATAAGATCTGAAGAATATTATATGTGAGTGTTCCATTGAAACTGCATTACTAAACCAGCATTTTATGACATCTCTCATATAACAGAATGGTCGATTTTCTAAAGTATGACAGCTCCCCTCAACTACCACTGCAACCCATCCACTCAATGAATTCTCCCAAAACACATAAACTTAATGTATTTTGCTAAGCTCAAAGTGTCGATATATTTGATCAATAGCAGAGATAAATGGATACAAGCAACAAAAATGAAAGTAAATATAAAATATTTAATCTGACTGATCTTTTTAATAATAAATATCTGTTTGATATTTTCTTCCATGTAATATTAGAGTGTTGGCAAATATGCCATGAATGGAAATGTAACTGTCTTTAACACACCTAAACAGCACAACAGCGATTGCAATCACCATATATATATAAAACACACACACAGTTAAAAGCATTAAAACATAACATTGTCAAAACACTACTTTCTAAAATAGTTTGATAGTCTTATTAAAATGCAACAACAGAGTTAAAAAAATTCAGTGGGGAGGTCACAGTAGAATATGACATGGTTGTGATATGGCATATTTTTGTATTGATGTTATATTTCATTGCATACAAACAAAATCATATGCTTTTATAATATAAAACATTTTATAGTTTCAATTACTAAACAAAGCATAATTATACATTTACTTAAAGTACCTAGAAGTGGTTTATGTTGTTAAACACATGAAGTTTGAGGTACATCTAAATTTATTTAATGAAAGCATTTATTCACTGAAATTGCTCCAAAACTAATTAGAAATGAGTTGAAGTTAATGACTATATTTATGTGAACTAAATATGTGGAAAGAATGAATTTCAAATATACACATATACACAAATATACACAGAAAAAGATGAGTATATATACCTTATGGTAACCTTCCAAGACATCTAGAGGTCTCTAGAACTCGCTTCTGCAGCTGGTGTGGAAAAAGAAAACTTTATTATAAATAGCAATAAGCCATGAGAGTTTGAATATAAAGCAACTGGAACATAAAAAGATAACAAAACTAGTAAATTTGAAGAGACCTATTGAGTCAAGTAAAATCAAAAATCAAAATCAGAATCTCAATCAAATCAAAATGGAAATTGTAGTTGTGGCCAATGCCAGTGCCACCTGACTGGCTCCTGTGCTAATAGCACGCAATAAGCAGTATTCATGCATGGGTCATTGCCAGTGCCGCCTGACTGGCTCCCCGTGCTGGTGACACATAAAAAGGACCATCTGAACGTGGTCGATGCCAGCATACATACATACACATACAACTGAAAGGGTTCTTATTGAGATAATACAAAAGTAATTCCAGAGTACTTTACTAAGCGCTTATATTAAATTACATAACTTTTCCAGTGTCCAATAAAGTTTGTGGACCATCTCATCTGGTTTTTCATTTTTTTAAAAATGGAGATGAGAAACTCAGAGAGAAGCAACAGAGAGGAACCCTCATCCTCAAATAAATGAAAAACCCTACATATACTAAATACTTTTTCTGGTTCTTCGTAAATTCAAATGCTTATCCACTGTAAGCTACAAATCTCAGTCTCTCCACCATTTATACCATTTGTGTAACACATACACACATATACATGTTTGTTTCTTAAACAATACACAAAGTAAAAAGAAAAGAAATGAGCTATAATGGAGTGAATACATAAAACCACAGGTATTCTGACTAAAAGAGGTAGGTAGGTGTGTGTGTGTGTGTGTGTGTGTGTGTGTGTGTGTGTGTGTTTGTGTGCGTGCATGCGTGCGTGCGTGTGTGTGTGGTCTTTTATTGGCTTTAGTTTTTTAGAATTCCAACTGAGTATTCGGTAATAAGGAATGGGTATTTATTGTGCCTAGCTTGAGATGAAGGCCTGCATGTGTAAAATATCTGCATATGTTTCTCTGAGTTGAATTTCAGTATTTGTTTCAGCTGTTGGCAATATTTTTGGGAATGTTATCCTGGTGCGTATGGCCCACATATCAATGATAGTAAAGAGTGTTTGTTGAAAGGGTCTTGGCCACTGCATTAAGCAGATCAAATATATAAACAGTCTCCTGCACTGGTTGGAGTTTTTCATGAATTCTACTAGTATGCAGTTTTTCACATGTCTTGAGATTATTTTTCCTCTCATATAAAATATGATAGTAATGTATTATTTTAACAATCAGACTATCTCAACCAGTCATCTAATATGGTTTAATATTTAAAATTTTCCCATATATTTTCTATATATTTAGTCTATTTCATACTTCTGAGATATTTTTTTTTAAAGATGAATTATGCTCAACTTTGTGTTTCATTGCATTAATGTGTTGTAGTGAAACAGAAAAACTGCACAGACTGATGTCTTTTCCCTTGTGGAAAACATAGCATTACAAGTGAAACTGAAAACAGCAAGAATGGTGGGGAATTAGCATGGGAAGGGAGAGCAAGCAGCAAAGAAGGAACAAATAACTAGCAAGGAGGGAATACAATGAATTGAAAGAGATAACATTCCACAGTAAAAATCAGTATGGGAATAGGTTTAATGAATCATCACAGGGCAGTGATAGAGCAAGAAACATTAGGCTGCAATTTCAAAGAGGAACCACCAACACTACACTGTGTTTTGAAGATGTACAAAGACTTGAGTCCAGAGGTGAAACCAAATAATATTGAAAGATATGAAATGTGTTGATGAATTCATTCAGAAACACCATGCAAAGGAAAATATTGAAATCAAAAAGTAAATATATAAGAAAACATAAAAAGGAAATATATAATAAAAAAACTTCCTGTGTGGTGGATGAAAAGTATGAGTCAAGCATGAGAAAGAGTGAATGAGTGAGTGGGGGAGTGGGGAACAAATGAAAAATATTGAAAAAAATGATTTGTAATGAAATTAGAGAAAATTTATTGTTGATGACTCCTCAAAAGACGGAAAAAAAACCATTTAAATTTTGTTCACAAACATTTGATAACAAGTCACCCACTATCCTTCACTTTTCTCGCTTATCTAAATCATTATTTAAATGCTATCAGATGAATTGGGCTTAAAAAGCTTTCAACTGTGAATAACTTAGAACACATTGGTGGCTAAAGTGGTAATTAAATTGATAAGGAATGAAACACTTGTGTGGCAAACAGTTTAACTAAAGAGAATGACAAGACATAATTAAACAGATTTATCTGTTGCGATTCATATATTCAATTAGTTTTTAGAGTGGTGAACTGTTGTGTCCCCACGAAAATACTTCAATAGATAAAAGAAATACAAAACCAGATCTATTCAGCTTTTTAGTATGAAGGAGGCAAAGAAATAATAAAGAGAATGTCTTTAGAGGTTAATAACTTGTTGAACAGCAAGTTGTAACTTATTTAAGATTAAATTAAATTAAATTAAATTAAATATGGGTTTCTTTAAACTTGAAGTATGTTGTTGTTAAACCCTGGGTCTCAGATGAAAGAGACATGATTAAAAGTGTTCTAGACATGACCATCCCATCTTTTGTTGAAACACAATGTATCTAGAACCATATTTTCCAATAGGTCACTTTTTAAAACAAAAGGGTACAAATGGAGGGAAATTTGGCTTATTTGTAGCAGGTCGACTGACCACAGAGAAGCTCCTTTGTTGGCTTGAAAAAACAATGTTTATAGAAGGGACATAAATACTACAAAGCGTTTTATCTGATGCACTATTTTATGCATGAGCAAAATGTTTCGAGAAGCAGGCTACACTACTAAAATAATTCAAGGTCATTTTTTGTTAGGTGAACCATTCAGAAACTCCTGTGGGTGGCAGTTTGCCCCTGATTGTGATATCCTTTCTGCCAATTCATTGCAATGAATATTGACACTAGGTATAAACAAATTCCTTGTGTAGGCCTGAGACCAGAGATTTGTTGTGTTGCGCATGTCTGGCATTTTGGAATGAGTTCAAGCACTTTTAATTGGGAAATGATACAGAATTGTAAATTCAGTTTGCACAGAACTTAGTCATTCTACAACAAAATCTCACAACCTTCCACTTGACAAGGTTCTTCAAAAACTACAGGCACAACCATATTCCTCTATGGTTAAACAAATGAAATGAAATATTGTTTTTGACAAAAAAGATTAAATCTTGGTATTGAATTAATATTATACTGTTACTCTTTTACTTGTTTCAGTCATTTGACTACAGCCATGTTGGAACACTGCCTTTAGTCGAGCAAATTGACCCCAGGGGTTATTCTTTGTTATCTTAGTACTTATTCTATTGGTCTCTTTTGTTGAACGCAAAATTACGGGGATGTAAACACACCAACATCGGTTGTCAAGCGATGTGGGGGGGGGGGTGACAAACACAGACATATAAACATATGCACACACACACATAGATATCAAAAATATTCTGTCAATATTTTTTATAACCATTTAGTACAAGTAAAGAAAGAAAGCCATAACTCAAGTGGGCTCTTCCAGACTGGTGAAGATAATGCTGCTTATGTTTAGCTTGTGCTTCTTTATGTCACTGAATGTAGGGAAAAGGACAGAGGGTGAGTTCTGGGTGGGGAATTCTAGGGGGAAGCAATGAGGAAGAGCATTTAGCATAGGATTTGAAGGTAGGAAGTACAGAAGGGACAAGGGCAAGCAAATACTTCAAGTAGGTTTGGCCTGGGGTGGTTTGCAATTTGTTAGTTTAGAGGAAGCAAAACCATAGTAGTCGTTTGTAGTAGAGGAGACAGGCAGAAAACACAGCACATCAATAGTGAGCTGTAGTTGCAATAAGTGAAACAGCTGACATATACCTGCATTTGCACATACCTGTAAATGTATACCTGTATGTCAGTATGCATGTTTTGAAGGGAAACTCTGAGGGTGTGTGTGTGTGTGTGTGTGTGTGTGTGTGTGTGTGTGTGTGTGTGTGCACACGTGCTTTTTCTTCTCTTCTTTTTTGCATCTATAATCATAAAATTCACAATATTATGAGTCAAGCTGAATTTGACTCATAATATCTGAGTGAAGCTACTTTTAATATGATTTAATGTAAAAACCTCAAAGGAAAAAGAAAATTGTATGCACTAAATTTACTGAAATTACTTTGAGAAAACAACTTAAAAGATATTAAAAAAAAAAAAGATTAAGAAACTAAAACCAAAATATCTGTAATTTAATAAGATTTTAGAAGGAGAAACAGTTTATTGAAATAACTACTTGAATTTTATGAAGCCAAAAAGAATGAGGTAAAATATACAGTTTTAAACATTCTGAAACTATTGTTGTTTTTGTTATGTAGCTTCAGGTCAGACCTGATTGACAGTTCTATGGTATGTAGGTAAATGGTTAAACATTGAGGAGCCACCCACAGTGTTATTTTCCCAAATATAGTATATCTTCATCCAGCAGAGGAGAAATTTGCATAATCCAGCATACAGTAAAGAATTCTATGGGGTGCATCAAATCCCAGTGGAACACCATTCAAGAAATTTTAAGTGTTGTTGTTAGTGGTGGTAATGAAGGCGGCGTACTACTTTAAATGGGATTGTCTTCAGGTGAAATAATAAATAACAAGCTTAAGGAACATTAATGGCTTAGTCTTAATAGCAAACAGATTTCATACATTCTGTTTGTTCATTATTATCTCTTAACCAGAGAACAGAGTAATAAGTGCTGACACAAATGGGAAACAATGAGAGGTATGTTAAAGAGTGTAAGATAAAAGAATGAAGCATATTGTGTAACCTAGAATCAACCAATCAAACGAGGAGCTGCATATGACATTAATTATCATATGCTGCACCACTGTGATGGGTTAATTTATTCTTACAGACATCTATTACCATTCAACTTAACTAAATAGTACAGATTGTAAATATAGCTAGAAAATCAATAACAAAATTCTCTTCTACAATACAACTGTTCACATAAAAGAAACAGCCAAGATGTCTCAGGTTTTTACAAAAACCAAATACTTAAAAATGTTTAATAATAAAATAATAAAGGAAAATAATGAATATCTTCTGTTGGGAAAATGACAATGTAGACTAGTGTATTTTTGTATGTAAAATCTCACAAGATAATTTATATTGCAGCAAAGAGATTAGTTTAATTCAATTGATGAGATTATTTAGAAAATAGCTCCTACACATGTAATCCTCATTGGTGATAGCTGCAACATCCTTATCTTTTCCTAAGTTATGTCATTAATCAAGTAAATAACAAAACTAAAACTAAAATAGTTAAGTACAGCAAAATATACAAACTTATCTTTTACATCACTATATTTCTGAGATGAGTTATTATTACTAGAGATAAAAGATGACAATTTTAACTTAATCTCTTTTATGCTTGTATTTGTATAACATTTACATTAGCAAATTCTCTAAATATCATCAGGTTCCATAATAACTGTAAAATTCATTGTAGATTGTGAAAGATTTTCAACAATTTGTAGATGGCTGTATATGGGAGTCTAAAGGTACTCATCTCTCCCACTGCTCCTGCATGTCTCAGTTCTTGAGTCATTGATGTGGAAGCTAGAGGCGTTGCACAGAATGGTGTTTAAACAATGATACAAGAAGGCTATGTCAGCATATGGGTCAATGACACATTATGATATTGAACACCATAGAAATCAAAGTAGTAACAGAATAAAATGGCAGGTTGCAACTCAGCAACTAGAGAGGCATGTTCATGCCAGCCAATGAAGTGGTCACTGAACTGAAGCAACATTGCAATCAAGGTGGCCAGTCTCTCTCTGAAATGGGCTTAGAGGAATGCCATTGATACATGAAAGGTTGGGGGACAATGAACAAACACATCACTTCTGTTATTTACTACTACTTGGCCATTGTCCCTTCTCCAGTTTCTACCTGACAAGGCTGAAGTATCTGCTGCTAACACTTTCTCAAGCCCAGGGAAGGTAGTACAGTGGTCTTCATGGTGGTAGCCGATAGCTGGATCCATCTTATATGCAACAACATCCAAGAAATTCATGATTTTTGTGTATACTGATGTGAGAAATTAGTATCTAAAGTTGAAGTTACAGTTCCTTAGGTATAAGGATTAGTTATAGGAAGAACTTGCTTTAAATATATTGTTCTTTCAGTGTTCTTTGTAACCAATCTTAAGAATCGTAATGACAGACTGGGCAAAATGCCAGCCTCTTAATTGAAGAATTGCAAGCCTGTACCCAACTGCAGGAACTGGGCCATGTATTAAGTAAAGCAAAGAACATCATGTTTTATATATCTACACACACACACACACACACACACATATACACAACATATGTCACACATACATACACACAACATTGTAAAAATAATTTTTTACATTCTCTTATATTTAAAAAATGTAATTTGAATACTGAATGGATTAATCACAGCCACAGACGAGGAAAATACAATTATCTCAATTTTAGTAGAACATAAATATGAATACTTTAGACTCACAGAGAAATGTGAAATATTTGGTACCAATTTTTCTTCTTTTTTTGTCACAAGACCTTAAATGTTTAGGGGCAGGAAATATAGTATTGTGACATCTAAGAGCATTAGTACTTTTAGTAAAGTAAAATAGCTTTAAGTGAAAATTGAAACCATATGATGGCCCCCAGCTACCTGAGAGACTACTGCTTCATCTATGATGTCTGCCACAAACTTTGGTAGCTATAGAGCTTGAAGTAATGTTTAGATTAACTATGCCAAAGTTATTGACTAGATACGGTGTAGAACTGCAGCTAACTTAGTTTTCTTTCCACTTTAGCAAGTATGGTTTGGGTAGAATTCCAAAAAAGAGGGGAATGGTAAAAGAAAGCAAAAGAGAGAGAATGGAAGAGAAGCAAAAAAAAAAACTTGTAAAGATTATATATATATCAACAGTTTAGAAAGAATTTTATTAGAAAGAGGAATTAATTTCTTTGAGAAATAGGATTATAAACATTTTTTATATACTTTAAATGCTGGAATTCTATGCAATAATAATAATAATAATAATAATAATGGTTTCAAATTTTGGCACAAAGCCTGCATTGACCCCAGTGTTCTACTGGTATTTATTTTATTGACCCTGAAAGAATGAAAGGCAAAATGAACCTTGGAGGAATTTTAACTCAGGACATAATTCTGGAAGAAATGCTGCTAAGGATTTTTTTCTGGCATGGTAACGATTCTGACAGTTTGCCACCTTAATAACAATGATGATAATTCTTTCTACTATAGATACATGGCCCAAAATTTTAGGTGAGAGGACTAGTTGATTACATCAACTCCAATGTTTAAATAGTACTTATATTTTTTATTGACTCTGAAAGGATGAAAGGCAAAGTTGACGGAATGCCACTAAGCAATTTTTCTCAGCATGATAACAAGGCCAGCAATTTGGGGGGAGGGGTGGGCTAAGTCGATTGCATTAGCCCCAGTGCTCAACTTGCCACCTTAATAATGATAATAATAATAATAATAATAATAATAATACACTGATCTTAGTTACAGTTAAATAAATGCTTTACTTCCTTCTATTTATGTGATAAGGTTTCTTTCTGAACTATGGAAACAAAGAAAGAAATTGATATTGTAAGACCTAAATTATATTAAGTTGTTATTTTGGAAAAAGTATTTTGATGGAAGATGAATAGCGAAATAGGTTAAATAGCATAATGTAAGAGAACCAAAGGATTTTAATTTTCTTTTGTAGGTGGATAGATGGAGGACAAAGTGAGAGAACGAGGGCTTGTTTTGCTTTTAGGTATTAAACAATAAATAGCTATGAGTTGTATATTAGTTTATTTACTTAAGAGATAAAATTGAGGAGAATTAAACAGGGATTAGAATCTGGTTAAAAACAGGTCAATTTGTTACTAATGTAAGGCTTTTTAAAACAGACAAGCAGACAAAAAACAAAAAGAATATTTTACTTGCGTTTCAAGTTTTATGAATGATTCATATAAGCAAGAATTCAAAACAGTAGAAAGCTAACTGTATATGTTAAGTTGCTTAAGATGCTTGAAGGAAAATATCACACACTTTTTTTTTTTAATATTTTAGTTAAAAATAAAATGAATAGATAAGTTTGAGATTGTCAGGGTGCATGTTTTTTGAGTTCTACTTAAAATTATTACTGACTGTGATATGAAGGAAACAGGGTAAAGGGGTTTTTGTTTCTGTTTTATATTTTAACAAACTTTTTTTTTTTTATTCCACAGCTGTCAGTAAGATGTACAAAAAATTAAAATTGAAACACTGCCAACTACAGAAAACCTATCTCTGAAAACCTAAGGAATCAGTTTTATCCTAAGCAATGAAATTCCTGAATATGATGTTTATAGTTTCCTGGGATGGCAAAAGGGATAACTGTAATGTAGAGCAACCTATTGTAGATGTAGCTGCTCTATGCTTGACTGTTTGCAAATATCTCTTATGTTACTAGTTCTAAGAGTAGCAAAATGGTGAGAAGATTTTGGTTAAAGAGTGCATATCTTTGGAATCCTACTTAATTCCTGAATTCATACAATTAGACTATGCTTATGTTTACCTTTCCTCTTTGTATGAAATTATGTAGTAGCTTTGAGTCAAACAATAAGTTTGTCAGTATAAAGACTATCACGTTAAAGTTTGAAAGAAAGCCAGTGTTGTTGGTCTGATGTTTGTTTTTCAGTGTTGTAAGAAATCACAATATTTCCCAGTTTGCTATAATATTAAAATGTTGTTGTTACTGTTATTTTAGCTACAGGGCTGCTGAATTCCAGAGAGAAGCAGAATGAATTGGCACACTCTACAGCATAGCTTCCTAAAGTGGGCGATATCACCCACCAGTGGGCTATGGGTGAATTTCTAGAAAATGGTGGGAGACAATGAATTTTTAGAAATTAAGTCTGCATTTACTGATATCTAGGCATGATATCTGTTTGTTTCAGTGTACCTAGGTTAGCAAATGTGTTCCTTTACTACTTGTTAGCAGAAAGGACACACAACTGTAGAATAAATTGCTCAAACAATATACAAAATGTGCAACTTTACAAAAGTAATTCCTACCCATACAAAAAAAGGAAAAAAAAAAACAGATATAAAACAGCAAAAGAAAAAGAAAACAAGGGAACCTTTCCAAGTTCCTAAACTGTGACAATACTATAATGGTTTCAGACTTAGGCTCAAGGCTAGCAGTTTTAAGGAGAAGAGTTTAGTTAATACCATCAACTCCAACCATAACTTGTACTTTATTGACCTTGAAAGGATGAAAAGTCAATAAAGTACCTTGGCAGGATTTGAACTCAAAATGTAAAGACTTAGAAGTGGCAGTACTAGAGTAGTACAAATTAATTACTGAGCTCCTATGTGATAACAAGATGTGCTTAAAATAGCAGCCGAGTTTCCTTCAAATCACACATGCTATCTTAAAAAAGGGAACATATGAAGGATAATATAGTCCCAGATGCATTATCAAAAATTAAGATTGGTTAGTCATGGCCAGAATGTTATTGGTTCTCATTATGCTTGACCATGGTTGATTGAGTTCATTACTACTGCACTATAGTGTTTTTATACTATAATAGAGACAAATGCCTTGGCATTCTTTATTAAAAACTGTATCTTCAGTCACTAAATAAAATGAAATTGGGGCTATACTTGAGTTTTTTTTATACATATTCTATTTCTATCTCACAGCTTCAGTGGGTTAACCCTTTCGTTACTGTATTTATTTTGAGATGCTCTGTGTTTCTTTCAATTACTTTAAATATAACAAAGAATTTAGTAAAATAACTTAGTTACCATTCAGCTGGTGTTAAGAACATAAATTGTGATTAAGGTTTGGTGGAAGATTTTAATTCAAAACTTACGGAAACAAGACATTTGTACTCAGAGCCAGAGCTGGTTTCAGCCAGGTGTTGGTAACAAAAGGGTTAAGTTAGCTTGGTTCTGAATGAGTTCTGGGTTCAGTCTCACTGTATGGCACTTTGGCAAGTGCCTTCTACTATAGCCCCAAACCAACCAAAATCTTGTGAGCATATTTGGTAAACAAAATCTTTAAAAAAAAGCCATCCTCTGTGTGTGTGTGTGTGTGTGTGTGTGTGTGTGTGTGTGTGTGTGTGTGTGTGTGTGTGTGTGCGTGCGTGCACACACATATGCCTTCATGCTTGTGTTTGAACCCACCTCCACTGTTTGACAAACGGCGTTGGTTTGTTTACAACCCTGCAACTTAGAAGTTCAGTAAAAAGAAACCTGAAGAATAAGTAGCAGGTTTGAAAAAAAAAAAGTACTGGAGTTGATTTGTTTGACTAAACCCTTGAAAGCAATAACCCGATATAGCTGTAGACCAATGACTGAAACAAGTAAAAGATAAAAGATGCCAGAACTATATTATTGTAGTTATTATTGTAGTGTAGTAAGTATTAGCATATTTAATTCAGGGAAGGAATACAAAAAAAGAAAGAAAAAAAGAAAAGAAAAGAGAAAAAGAAATTAATTAGAAAATAAAAATTACATACTATAATGGTTTGAATCATATATGAGTTAAAGCAATCTGTACACACACACACACAAACTTCCCAATTAGAGAGTTTTGCTTAGTCATCTCGACAGAAAAAAACTAATTCCAGAAATACTATATCATTCTCTCTCTTTCTTTCACTTTTCTTTCCCCACTCTCACAGACTCTATTGGTGAACACTGTTCCCACAGTATACTAAAACTGTTTAATAAGCAGTGGACCACTTACTAAATTTAAGCTGGTACATACTTTAACAGTTTAACAACCAATTGAATAAATAAATTAATAAATAAAAAAATGCAATAAATAAAAATCAAAATCAAAGAAAATAAAGCATCATAAGATTTCTCCTTACCAAAACAGCTGTTTCTTTTCTTTTTTAATTGCTTTTTTATTTTCTTTAAATATTTAAGAAGGTAGTGCTCATGACCCATCACAGGGCTTCCAAGACTGGTGGGAGAGGAGGGAGAAAGGTATTCCCAAACCAGAAACCTGGCTCAAATGCTTACAATAAAGTGGACTCTATTAAACGTACACAGGATGCTAGGTGATGATGTTAAACAAGTCAACAGATTAAGTTTACTATCCAAGTAGGCCATGACAGGATCTGAACTCAGAATGTAAAGAGCCAGAACAAATACTGCAAGGTATCCAGCCTCGTTTTCTTAGTTCCACCAATCTGTTGCTTTGGATTGGCATTTTATTATGACCCTAAAAGATTGAGAGGCAAAGTGGAATAAATATCACAAAACATTCTGCCCAGTGCTCTAATGACTCTGAAGGTGATAGATATACATTGTTGGCACTCCGTCGCTTACGACATCGAGGGTTCCAGTTGATCCGATCAACGGAACAGCCTGCTCGTGAAATTAACGTGCAAATAGCTGAGCACTCCACAGACACGTGTACCCTTAACGTAGTTCTCGGGGATATTCAGCGTGACACAGTGTGACAAGGCTGACCCTTTGAATTACAGGCACAACAGAAACAGGAAGTAAGAGTGAGAGAAAGTTGTGGTGAAAGAGTACAGCAGGGTTCACCACCACCCCCTGCCAGAACCTCGTGGAGCTTTTAGGTGTTTTCACTCAATGAACACTCACAACGCCCAGTCTGGGAATCGAAACCGCGATCCTAGGATCGCGAGTCCGCTGCCCTAACCACTGGGCCATTGCACCTCCGATAGATATACATAGATTGGAACAAAACATATAGTTCTATTTTCAGATCTTGTAGAAATTAAAATTAATCTATCAAACTAATTCAATGTTGCTGAGATTTCTTTGTTTTTTAAAGAAACTGAAGAATCAGTAATTTAAGCAGTCTTTATATAATCTATGTGTGTGCACATGCATAAATGAGGGTCAACTGGTCCTCAGATGAATAATCAGCAAAACATGAAATATCCCAGGACAATCTCCTTTATTTTATTTTCAGTGTGCAAAGAGAATAACAAAATGTATTTACACCTGTTTAAAGTTTCACAGTGAAGGCTTAAAAACTTTAGTTTCAACTATTTTATATTTATCCTAGGCTTCCTAATACATGCTGTGTTGTGCATAAATACTTATTATACAGATGATAGGTGCACAGTATGCAGATTAATCTAGCTGTTACAGGTAAGTTGTGATTTGTGTTTGATTAAAATATAGTGATTGCTATAAGTTCCCTTTGTAATTAGAAGGTTGTGTATGGGAGGAGTGCTTTATTCCATGTTTTTGTACATCAAACCTTTGAATGAGAGACTGTTTAAAGGAGACAAAAACATTGTCACTGCCCTAGCAGAACCAATGTGAAGACACATATAGAGACAAACATGCAAAGTCAATATGGATATGCTAAGTCAATATCCAATCACAATGAAATTTAAAAACTCCAACACAACACATAATCCATATAATATAGAAGTCACACACAGAGTTTGAACTCCTAATCTTTGCCTAGATAAATAGACTAGCAAGTTAATCTCTCAGTCACTACCCCAGTTCTTGAATGAACCAAAACAGTTTAGGTATGCCTCAGATACTATAAAAATAGAATTAAGATGCTGCATTTTGAACTGTCCTGCTTAATACATTTACTGAACATTTGGAATTCTGTTTTCAAAGAAAATATTACTGCTTTATATGAGCAAGCTTTCTTTCAATATAGAAATCACATTTATGTGTGGTAAAAATGAGGAGCTAGTACCAGACTGAGAAATCAATAATATTCTACACCTAAATAATATAGTTATTTTACTGAAGCATTAAATATGAGGGAATGTAAATAGGAGAGAGAATGTAGTGTATGTGTGTGTGTGTGTGTGTACACATATGTGAGTATGCATGTGTTCATATGTGTGGTGTGGTGTTTATGAGGAAGGTGAAGTGTTTGCTTGGTGTACTTGTGCATGCATGTGACATGGGTTGAGTGTGTATACATAACAAGAGAGTGAAATTGGGGTAAATGGAAATACTATAAGTATGGCTTGTGTGTGCACGTGCATGTGTGCGTATTGTGTCTTCAATATAGAAACACAGACACAGGCATTGATTTCTTACAACGGCAGCTCCAATGAGCTTACGTGGCCATTCAGCTGCTCAGGTGAACAGGAGGTCAACCACAGCAATCCAGCAATAACAGCCTCTGTAAATCACTCAGGCTTTATATTAATTACAATACATTCAAAGTACTTAATCATATCAGTAGTGACTTAGCTATATTATTGTTATCAGTATTATTGTTGTTTCTCTCATTCTTGTATGCACATGATGGTGTATAATGACTTATTTATTAGAGCTTCATTATAAGAGATTGACATAATTGTACTTGATTCTACAGCTAAGAAGATAAAAACAATCTACTAATAATCAGTATAAACTGAAAGGCAAATTGGATTTATATGACTTAATTCTAAAACAGATAGAAAGTCAGTGCGAAAATTCATAAGAATATATCAGTTACTGTTGTTGTTTAGTCCCAAGTCAATGTGGTCTAGTGGACCTATAATCAAAGGTGAAAGCATGGCAGTGTGGGAGCGCAAGAGTGGTTGTCTTCTTATATTCATTTCTCAATCCTCTAGTTTGTACTTTGACCTATTATGAAGTACCACCTACTAAAGCTTTGTGAGTAGAATTACATACATGGAAACCATTCAGAAGCCAGCTGAGTGTGTAAGTGTGTATGTGTGAGGATGGATAGACAGAGACAAAGATAAATAAAAGCAATATAAGAGAATTGGAATACAGAATCTAACATATCATTTATAGCAGTAAAGATATATATTCACACAGTAAATACTTCAAATGAATGTGCAAACAAATGAACATAGACATTTAAATTTGCATGTTGAAACATGCATACAGGCATCATACCAGAACAGACTTAGCAACTGATATGGACATACAACCAATAATTAAACAGAAAGAGAAATGGATTACTTAACATTATTTTAACAAGCAACAACAGAATGTGAATGTAAAGTCAATACATGGAAAGCTGTGGAAGGGTGAAACTATTAGTAGTAATGTTTTTGAAAGAGTATCCAGGTGTGTGTGTGTGTGTGTGTGTGCGTGTGTGTGTGTGTGTGTGTGCATCTTTTGCCAATTTATGTCAATAGAGAATGCAAACAACATTAGGTAGAAATTTTTTAAAATCAGTATAAATTTATTAATGTATTGATTTCACACCAAGTTGTAGAGACTACCCAATCAGTCTAACTATAAGAGATACTGTGATGTAGTAATTGTCTCATAGCAGGTATGTAACCAATGATGCTATTATTTACCAAATGCACTCTCTGAGTGGTTGGCGTTAGGAAGGGCATCCAGCTGTAGAAACTCTGCCAAATTAGATTGGAGCCTGGTGTAGCCATCCGGTTGCACCAGTCCTCAGTCAAATCGTCCAACCCATGCTCGCATGGAAAGCGGACGTTAAACAATGATGATGATGATGATGATAAAGGCATTCAATCAATGTGCTCCTATCTGTCTATGACAACTTTATTCAATGTATCCCTTACTTTTTTAAATAGTAAGTTTTGATTTGAAAGAGATTCAGAATCCAGTGTTGTTTGCTAACTGATGAGGCATCAAATCGCAATGGAA
>NC_068984.1:59694307-59717710 GCF_001194135.2 Octopus bimaculoides
CTATCTGTCTATCAATATAAATATATACACACCCACAAACACACACGTCATACGAAGGTACTGTGAATAAAGAGAGTGACCTGAGAATATTATGCTAGACTTAGAAAAATATGGCAGTTGGAAGTCTCCTCTAACAACAAGACAATATCCCACAATGCATTTGCTATACCAGTGCTGATTCCAATATTTGGGATACTCGACTGGCCTGTAGAAGAAATCCACTCCATAGATGTTAAAACCTGCAAAATACTGACATCAACTGAAAATCTCCACAAAAATAGTGACATTGACAGGCTCTGCCTAAGGAGAGATAAAAGAGGTAGAGGCTTGAGAACGGTGCAGACAACCTTCCAGTGTCATATAGTCTCTCTCAGACAGCACTTGTTAAACAATAGCAGCAAAAATAAATGCATTAACTTAATGCTGAAAAGTGAAGAGAACAATGTCTGAGCTCCTCAGGAAGCACTCTCTTCCTGATCTTCTTGATGACCTCCCATACGACCTCAAAATAACTGGACTGACATACCTCAAAGAAGACCTGAATGTGAAATGCTCAGCATACCAAAAAAAGAGCATGCATGGGTATGTTTCCCAAAGACTTAAAGAAGACAGTAATATTAACATGAAGCGAAACCTGTCTTGGACTTGTGACAGTTATATCATATCGCACTTCAAAGGCTATGCATCTGCAAGCCAAGAACTGGAGATTGCTGCTAAATACCTAATAAACAAAAGAAAGTGAAACCCTTGGAATTCCAAGATACAACCAAAAATGTAGATTATGTCATATTTTTGTAGAAGACATCATACATGTGATTAGCAACTGCCCAAAAAATGTCATCAAGGTACTACCTCCTTACACAACACAACACTGTCACAAAAATAATATACAATGCCATTCAGAAAAAAGACTGTTGTGGAATAAATATAGAGGATCCTCCTGTTATTGAATATGTACACAAACATCAACACAAGAAATACTGGTGGAACATTCCCATCACATCTGTCAAATATAAGCATAATAGACCAGATATTGTTTGGGACAGACAATGAAAAGTGTATACCATCATAGAAGTTAGCTGTCCTGCTTGAGGTGAATATCTCTTTGAAGATCAAAGAGAAGGAGGATAACTATGGACAACTGTTTTAAAACCTCTAACTCCTATATACAGATTACAAATTTATATTTATACCAATAAATAATTGGTGCACTTGGTTTTGTGGGTAAATGCATAAAAGACAGTCTGGATAAGCTTGGATTTCCAGAAAAAGAAATCAACCAGCTTGCACATTACAAATATATAAGTGAAACAGTAAAAGTATGCAAGACTTTTCTCAAGCTTAAAATGTGGCATTGTTTTTGCTTTCAACATTCCAATGATGGAGCTTTGTATCTATGTAGAAACCAGCTACTTCTTCAGAGGAAGAATTTAAATACTTAAAAACAGAAGAAAATGAATGTCTGAATAAACAAATGTATGTACATACATATTTGTGTTATCATTGATTGATTTTTATTGCGTAGTTAATAATTGTTCAAGTGCTAAGCTGTTAGGCTTATACATTTGATATTTGTATATTAATCCTGTAAACTGAAGCACAAGGCCAACTTTTTAAGAAAACAGGAGTGGGGGAAGTTAGGATATAGAAAATATAGTTGAAATTGGAGCTCCTATCAAAAGCATGGTACTCTAAACTGGTGTACTATTCTTTGTAGAAGCTCTTTATTCCTTAAGTATTTGTCCATACAACAACAGAGCAAAATTTCTAGTAAAATTACTGAGCAGTTTTAGAATCATAAGTATTTAAGCTCTGATCTGTCAATTTATTTTTTACCCAAGTACAGTGTTTAATCTTCAACTAATGTTCACATTTCCATGCTTGCATGGATCAGACAAGAATTTGCTGAGGTAGATTTTCTACATCTGGATGTCCTTGTGTTGCCACCCCTCACCTTTTTCTGACTAAAGTAATATTTTCCCATAACTAGACATATCTTTCATGGTAGACTGGAAATGAACAACTTTGCTTGTATCATGATAATGTGCATTTATGACCATCATCTGATGACTAGATGAGGGTGTGCGCGCACACACACACACAAGGGTCTTCTTTCAGTTTCTGTCAGCCAAATCCACTCATAAGGCCTTGGTTGGCTTGGGGCTGCAGTAGAAGACATTGCAGGTGTCACAAAATGAGACCCAGTGCAACATAGTTGCTAAATAAGCTTCTTAACCACAAAGCTGTACCTACACCTATATCTAAAACTATAGAATGCAGTGTGTGTATGCTTCCTTCTTTTGTAAGATAGGTTATCTCTTGAAAGAAATTTAGTTGCTATTTCTAGCAGTCAAAGAAGCTTCCTTGTTGAACTTCTGTGAAAAGGGAGGATGTAATGTTGCTAATAATATTTGGATTTTTTTTTTGTCCTTTATTTATCATGAAACTATGTGGCCTAGTGGTTAGGGTGTTGTACTCACGATTGCCAGATTATGGGTTCGATTCCTGGACCAAGTGGTGTGTTATGTTTTCAAGCAAAATACTTAATTTTACGTTGCTCTAGTGCTGTGTGGGGACCAGCATGTCAAAGATATATAAATCGAGTGTTTCCTCTACATTTCTTAAAAGGCAACTAAAACAGGTTGAGGTACAATTTGCACTCCAACCTTATAAAACCTTCACCAGTAATGACTATCAAAAACAGCCCTAGGTTGGAGGGCTGTTGCCTGAGTGGTGCAAAGGTGTCATCACATTTTTTATAACATGTTTCATACTTAGAAAATCAATTCAATCTTTTCATGACCATATTTTTGACAAAATGCATTGCCTATGTTTTAGTTAACGTCTTAAATTATCAAGAATTTGGGGAGATTTAGTGAAATTTAAACTGTTAGAAATGCATCTGAACTGGTATATTTAGTTTGTTTCTGGAACAGTTCTAACATAAAATTATGATGGAAGGGTTTCAATTCAAATACAAAGGCATTAAAAGAGGTGGTTTTGTATCTGAACCATAGGTGGCCAGGGGCAGATTGGTGTCAAAAAGGGATTTTATCTAAATATAATACTTTTGTAAACTCACAAATATTTTACAAATCAAGTCCTGGTTTTAGTTCTTTGATGAAAAAAAGTTTAAAATTAAAAGTGGGTAGATGAAGATCATAATTTTTAATTGCACGGTATATATATGAAATTAGTATTGTAGACAGGACAGGTATTAATTATTTGGATAACAAATGCAAGAAGGGAAGAAAAGATTATCTTATGAAAGAGGTTATTAGTTTCATTTAACTAACTATAATCAGTAGTTTTTTTTTAAAATAAATAGGTTAATTACTAACAAAAACAAGCAGCTAAATAAGACAGAGAAAAAAATAATTTAAAAATCATGTGCACTTTTCTAGCAGACCAACATCCAAAATAATCATTTGGTTAAAGTAGAGAGGTTTCAAATTAAATGAAAGCTTATGACAAATTAAATAAAAACTTTCATCTATAGATAATAGACAGGCCAAAATTATATTTCTAGTACTAACATTGTTCTGAAAACATCAGAAATATAAATACTGCAATAATAATGAACATTATCAAAAAGTGTTATTCTGGCTATAACAATAGTTGTTGTAAAAATAACAAGGATTTTTTGCATGAAACCATGCACCTGTAGGAGAGGAGTGCATAGGTAATTGAATCAATCTGAACGTGTACCTGTTGTATATTTTATCACTCCAGAAAAGATGAAAGCTAAAGGCAACTCCAATGAGATTTGAACTCAGGATATAGAGGACTGAAGCTAAAAATGGAAAGACATATTGGATAATGTAATCTTACATCTTGTCTGAAAGAAGGAAAGAAAGACAGGATGTTTACAGTTGAATATCTTTGATCATAGCTTTGCATGATCATAGCTACTTTTGAGCTGAACAATTGCATCAATGCCATTGAAATAATCCAATGAGGGAGCCCCTGTGTTGTTGCACTATCTGTTAGAAGGAGCAGTAAAGTCTCACTCGAATCAGAGTGTTCTAAGAAGAACACATTGGTTAATGTAGTTCTATGTACACTATACCTGATTAAAGCAAGATGAAATGGCTAACAGCTGGAACTGAACTGACCTTCAGCATTTCATAGATTTGAACAAACATTATAACAACTAAGCTGTAGCAAAAAATAATAATTTAACAAATTGATAAATGTTATTAATTTAATTAATATGTTAATAAAAACTGTTAATCCATTATTACAATGCAAACAATTTTTACTAATTAATGTTAGTCGTGATGTAATATAAAAGAAAATAAATCTAATTGCTGGCGCAGACTCTATGTGTCTACTCCAATAATTAATAGTGTTAAAAGTAGTTCTTAATTAAACACAGAACAATCTCAACCATCAATTTTAGAAGACATAATCTGCAAGTAAAATAATTTTATGAACATCCATCTACTATACTAATATACTGAAGGATGGATATGCATTAATTGCAAATCATCTTTTTATAGTAAAGGCTATTTGCCAACATAATGTGGCTGTCCTGGAAGGGACGATGTTACTGTTGTTTAGCCTCAGGAAACATCATTTCCAGCTGGCTATACAACACAATATCTGTGTCCTTATACTTTCGAACAGGGAGTTCAGCACTTCCATCCAGCACAAAACAACATCTGTGGACTGGTTTCTGGGTTACTGTCCTTTATTAATACAGAGAAGCTGTTTGGCTAGGTGGCATTGTTGAATTCACCATTCGAATATATAGTTTTCAAAGTGACACGCAGTCACTGATTTAATAATATAGAAATATTATTATTTCTAAATCTCTCAAAGAGAGATATTCAGTAACAGTTCTTTAAAGTAAAAGCTATTTGCCAACAATGTGGCTGTCAAAAAAAAAAGAAAGAAAAAAACCATACTTATTGTATAGCAAATATTCTGGTCCAGTGGTTTAGATATTTAATGATCTTTTTCTTGAAACTGTAGCCAGAATTGCTGAAGTTTCAATTTCAGTAGTATTGATAGTAAAACTAATCCTTTTACACACGCACACACACACACACATATATATATACAGCAACCATACTGAGTGCAAGTCTTTTGCATAGCAAATATTTTGGTCCAGGGGTTGTAGATATCTGGTGATATTTTTCTTGAAACCATAGATAGAATTGCTGAGGCTTCAGTTCCAGTAGATATTAGTGACTGACAGCTTTTAAGACATATGTTGATACCTATTTTGTGCATAGATCAAATATACCAAGTAACAAACATGGCTTATTGTGTTTTTCCATAGAAAATTGTATAATTGTAGTTCTCTACAAAGTTGATGCATACAGTAGAGAGAGAATAATTCAGAGACTTATGTCAACAGAACCACTGTTCTTACAACTGAATAATATCTGTCCATCCTGCTTGAGTAGGGATAGAGTACAAAGATAAGCTGATCAAAGAATTGGCAAGTACAAGTCTATGCTTTATCGGGGAGATAAAATAAGTCAGAAACATATCCAGATTTGTCTCCTGTACTTGCCAAAAAGACTTATAATACTAGTCAATAGCTATTGTTTATTTTTTCTTGTTAATTTTATAATGTTCTTTGCATTAAATATGTTAACACTAATTCAGTCATTTAATTAGTTTGATTAGTATCTGTAACCATCATAACTTTATAGTAGGCAGGCATACTGTTATAAGAGTGAGATGTTAAAAGAGATGCTTTGCACTTTAAAGATGCCAAGGAATTTCAGAAGAGATATTTCATTGTTGTATTGAACAAGTTTAGTTGTTCTATTGTATGGTTATATTATATTCTCAGAAGTATTTCATACAGACTGTAGCCATTTCTGATTTTTCACATACCTCTAATGATCCACCTGACAATTGATAATCTCAGGTTTCTGAAAGATTAATCAAATTAAAAGGAAATCTTCCCCTGTATACAATGCCAATTTATTGCAGGAAACTTTAATCTTCAAAGGAACTGAACTCTGAACTGTAAACTAACAAGTCACATGTTGGTTTTACAGTGCAGCTGTTACATTAACTAACTATATTATCTTGTGGTACCTACTTAGAAGTAGGTGGAGCTAGTTGGCTGTTGAGTGCTACATGTCTGAGCCAGGGACACAACACAGTATTAGTGACAAAATACAAACAGCCAACATCTTAGTTTATCCAGTGCTCTGTTGATTATCTACCTGTCATTAGCAGTGATAAGAAACTCAAAGCTATCTATTCCAGATCTTGATGTATCTCTTCTACCAGATGAAAGCAAGTACCTCTTATGCAGAGTATCAGACTTTTCTGTTTACAAATGCTAGCAAGGTCAACTTAGCCTTTATTCTTCTTTCTTCATTCTATGAGAATTCAGTAACTACAGGTCATAAATTAATAAATTATATCACTTCATTTTAAAAAGGAATGCTGAGAGACATAAAATATAATTTATATATATATATTACAGAGATGTACTAGCATAGCAAGTGACTTGATCTGAGATTGTGTACTGAAACAAAAACAATTGCAGCGTGGAAGATGCTTATAAGCCGTTTAAGAACACACAAAAAATCGTTAGATTCACTTCAACATCTAAATTTAATTAGTGCCAAAATATTTTCGTCACTTTGAAACCACGACCTGTTTAATGACAATCTTCATGCAACATGAAATTTTGTCAGTGAACAGGTCATGGTTTCAAAGTGACGAAAATATTTTGACAGAAATTAAATTTATATGTTGAAGCAAACCTAACAGTTTTTTTAATGTTCTTAAACAGCTTATAAACATCTTCCATGCTGTGTGTGTGTGTGTGTGTGTGTGTGTGTGTGTGTGTGTGTGTGTGTGTGTGTGTGTGTGTGTGTGTGTGTGTGTGTGTGTGTGTGTGTGTGTGTGCGTGTGCATTGGCTGCGTGGTAAGAATGTTGCTTCCCAACCATATGGTTCGTGATTTAGTCACACTGAATGGCACCATGGGCAAGCATCTTCTATTATACCCTTGAGTCAACCAAAGCCCTGTGAGTGAAACTGAAAGTCTGTCTGTCATATGTATATACATACATGCATGCATCACATATATATCGATGCGTGTGTCTTTGTGTATGTGTGTTGTCCCCCACTACTGCTCGACAACCAGTGTTGGTTTTTGTTTATGTTTCTGTAACTTAGCAGTTCAGCAAAAGAAACTGATAAAATAGGTACCAGGCTTAAAAAAATAAGTGCTAGGGTTGATTTGTTCAATTAAACCTTCAAGGTGGTGTCCCAACACAGCCACAGCCCAATGACTGAAACAAGTAAAAAGGAAAAGATATATATATATATATATATATATATATATATATACACACACACACACAACAAAATCAAGAAATTAATGTATGAATCTTAAGATACAAGAAATATTGGAATTAGCAGCAATAATGTGCAGGATGTATAAGGTATGACAGCATAGGAATATGACTGTAAAAATTAGTGGTTGTGGTGGTGGTGGTGATGATGACAATGCGGTGAGTAAATATCATATGCAGCTGTCGGAAAATAAATTTTAATGTCTGACCACCATGAAATAGTATTGCGTAGAAGAGAAACTGAAGAAAGAAGGAGAACACAAAAAAAAGAAAAGAATAGTTACTGGATATCATCAACAGATGTTGTATCTAAGCAGCAAGAATAAGGTAGATAGTGCCATCATCAATTCATCTTTATATACTACATCCTGCTAGTATGGGAAAACAGCTGTTAAAACGCTAATGTTGATCATAGATAGCAGTTGAAGAAATAGTTTTTGTAGCCAAGAATTTTAAAAGGACATCTACGTAAACATGTTAAACAAAAACACACAGGTGTGTGTATTTATATGAGTTGTGTGTTTGTGTGCACATATGTATGTGTGTACACTTTAAATAGCACTTCTTAACTCCCATGTAAGGTGTTAGTACTAATAATAGACTGGAAATTTATATTAGTCTTTCATAATTTAAAAGAACTGGGGGTTTGGCCAAAAGGCCAGAGCTTGTAGGTAAGTGGTAGGACAGATGGAAATTACCAGTACCAGAACAAATACATGCTTGTTATTTGTTGTATTAGCTTCTCTCATCCTAACAGGCTTGGCCTCACAATGTAGAGAAAGAAGACTATATATAGTAAAATATTAAAGTCTATGCCTTACCATTTCTTCACATTCCATATATGATAAGATTTCTATGAACAAACAAGGGAGCCTCTACGTGATTACACAACCTGCAGGAAATAGAGCAAAATTTCTCTACATCCAGCCAGCCTCATAAAGTATATACATTATTTTAAATGTAGTCCTATATAGACAATAAGGACAGTATGGGTCATAGCTAAAGCACTGCTGATCATAGGTCTGCTTGATTAGGGTTTAACTGGGTCTAAACAATGACTTAATTAATGATTTCTAAAACAAATAAAAAGTCACAAATTTAGGGGAAGGATATAATCAATTTTCTTAACTCCAGTACCTGGCAGGATCTGAACTGCGAACATAAAAATACCATAAAGCATTTTGTCTGTCAGTCAACTAATTCTGTCATAATGATTTCTTAAATTTGTACCTACAGGTCCAGATTGGCAGAGGAATATTAAATCAATTGAATGGATCCTAATATATTATTTTCCTCCATCTTTTGCAATTCATTTCCTAGGATAAAGTTCTTGCCTACTTCTGGTTTTGTAGTCTTGAAAATTGCATGATGCCCTCAATAATGTTGGTAGAATGGGGAAAAAAGCACCCAGTATACACCCAGCCAGAGAAAGCATGCCAAAACAGACAGTGGAGTAAGATGCAGTCCTTGGACGCTATCAAATCCTGTGAAATCATCGAATCCATACCAACATGGAACATAGACATTAAATGATAATAATGATGACACTAGCCACTGAAACAAAAATACTACTGGTCTTCTGAGTTAGAAAACTGAACTATTTTGTCCTACAAGTACACCTAATTCATCTATTGTCACTTCTCTCATCATCTCCTCTCCCAAACTCATCACATTAAAACCCTTTCCCAACATGTCATTCCTCCTCAGAAGAGGTGATCCTCTGAAATTTACATCCCTGTCTAGGCTTTCTTTCTACTTGCACTGAACAACAGAAGCTCAAGCTTAACATCAGTCATAACACTCTCACCTGAGTGTGTGTGTGTGTGTGTGTGTGAGTGAATAACTTACAAAGGTTATAGGTGCCATTTCTCTTCCTTTAACTGATCAACAACTATAATCATTTCTGATTTAGGTACAAAGCTAGCAAGTTTGAAAAGAGAATATTAGTTCATGTCATCAACCCCAGTACTTGACTGGTACTTTTCATTATTAATCCAAAAATAATGAAAGGCAAAGCTAACCCTGGCAGGAATTGAACTCAGGATGTAAAGAGCCAAAACAAATGCCTCAAAACACCATTTCCCACACTAATTATTCTGCCAATCCATTGCTTTAACTAATAATGATTTATAACATAAGCACAAGGCCACAAATTTAAATGGAAGTGTGAGTTGATTAAATCAACTTTAGTAATGCAGGTATGGTTGTGTGGTAAGAAGTTTACTTCCCAAACCACATGGTTCCAGGTTCAGCTCCACTGTGTGGTACCTTGGGAAAGTATATTCTACTACAGCCCCAGGCTGACCAAAGCCTTGTGAGGGGTTTTGGTAAAAGGGAACAGAAAGAAGTCCATCATGTGTGTGTGTGTGTGTTTGTGTTGGTTCCCCTATTTCACTTGACAACCAGTGTTGCTGTGTTTATGTCCCTGTAACTTTGCAGTTTTGGCAGAAGAGACCAATAGAGTAAGTACCCGGTTTGAAAAAAAAGTACTGAGGCTGATTCATTCAACTAAAAATTCTTCAAGGCAGTGCCCCAGTATGGCCCCAGTCTAATGACTGAAACAAGTAAAACAAAACATTAGTAACTGGTACTTTATTTTAGCTATCTTAAAAGGTGGGAGAGAGAGTAAAAGCAAAGCAATTACTAGTTGGGATTTGAACTCAGAACAAAGATATAAGTCAAGCACTCCAGTAAAAGAAGAAATTTACATTGATAAGGTGAAATAAGAGCTTTTAGCTTAAAAGAGCAAGAGTTCTAAAAATGGAAGTTCCAACACAGTGCAGACTAAATGCTAAGGAGGAGCCAAAGAGGATAAAGAATTTATGACAAACAAATTACACCTTGAAAAATTTCCCCACCAAAATATATTAGATAATGTAATCTTACATACACTATCTTCTTTTATCTTTTACTCGTTTTAGTCATTAGACTGCAGCCCTGTTAGAACACTGCTTTGAAGGTTTTAGTCCAACTTATCAACCTCAGTACTCATTTTTAAGTCTGGTACTTAATCTTGATCAAGATTCTTGATCACAACTGTCTGATGAATGGGAATGTGAAACTCTGAATTGCAGTTTTTTGTGATATTTTTGTGATGTTTTTGCAGCTTTAACAATAAAGCATATTACTCTAGCTTTGGTATTCAAGTACTATTTCTTTCCACCTTGTTTCACATTTATGTGCTTACTCGGGTATATATGTAAATATATATATCATCATCATCATCGATGTCCACTTTCCATGCTGGCATGGGTTGGACAGTTTGACTGAGAACTAGCAAGCCAGGAGGCTGCACTCGGCACCAATTTGATTTGGCAAGGTTTCTACATCTTGATGCTCTTCTTAATGCCAACTACTCCGAGAGTGTAGTGGGTACTTTTACGTGCCACCAGCATGAGAGCCAGTCAGGCAGCACTGGCATCGGCCATGCTCAAATGGTGCTTTTTACGTGCAATCGGCACAGGTGCCAGTCAGTTGGCACTGGCATCAGCCATACTCAAACAGTGCTTTTTATGTGCCAGTTAGGTGGCACTGGCATTGGCATGCTCAAATGGTGCTTTTTATGTGCCACCAGCATGGGTGCCAGTCAGTTGGCACTGGCATTGGCCACACTCGAATCTTGCTTTTTACATGCCACAGGCACTGGCATCGGGCACACATATATATATTTACACACACACACACACACACACACACACAGTGGTCTTCCATACAGTTTCTATCTACTAAATTCACACACAAGGCATTGGTCAGCCTGGGCTATAAAAGACACTTGCTAAAAGTGCCAATTAGTGACAACATTTTTCTTTGTTTTTTTTTTATTAACCTTTTAATACCAACCTGCCTGAGTTCACCCCTGGTTTAATAATACAAACTTACTTTTTTCAAGTGGTCTAAATTAAACTTTTCATCACATTTTCATTTCAATTTATGCTCTAAATACTAACTTGAGAATGAGAAAGTTATTTTACTAAATTAGTCATTATTTTCCAAACTTAATTGAAACAAAACCAGTGAATATCAGAAGAAATAGGGTAACAAAAATGTTGAAAGTGATTCAGGGAACTAGGTTGATAAATTTGTAAGAATTGGATAGGATGAAATGAATGTCTGGTATTTGTTCTTGTCTAAATACATTCTGATGGCCTGCAGTGACTGACAATTGTAGCAAGCTGTATCAGCCCTTGCCTGTTGCTTGGACAACATTAGTGGTTTTGAGAGGGGAAATTTATGTGCATGGGAAACTGCTTATCTTTCCAAAAAAAAAAAAAAAAAAAAAAAAAAAAAAAAAAAAAAAAGAAAAGAAAAGAAAAAAAATTGTTGAGGCTGGGTGGTAAGAGATTTGCTTCCAAACTACATAATTCTGGGTTCAGTCCCCAGCATGATACCTTGTTACTATAGCTTCAGGCTGACCAAAGCCATATGAGTGGGAGTGGATTTGGTAGATGGTAGACAAAAAACTGAAAGAAGTGTGTTGTATATATGTGTGTGTGTGTGTGTGTGTGTGTGTGTGTGTGTGTGTGTGTGTGCATGTGTCTGTGTTTGTCCCCCACCACTGCTTAACAGTTCTGTAAAAGCAACAGATAGAATAAATACCAGGCTTAAAAAAAAAGTACTGGAGTTATTTTTTTGACTAAAACCCTTCAAGGCGGTGCTCCAGCATGGACAGTCTAATGACTAAAATCAGTAAGAGGTAAAAGGCCCGTGCTTTGGAGATGAATTTTTTTGTCTTTTTTTTAGGTGCAGATCTTATAGTTTTATGTGACAATATGGAAGCCTTAGGTCTAATTTATGATAAAACAAAGCAAAAAGGACTGTTGAGACTATAGTAATCCATTACATTATGTTTGTTTTGAAATAAGTAAAGGGAGAAGGCACTTCATTTATCTATTAGTTTAGTATTATATGTACTTTTTAAATAGTAGCTGATAAGTGAGGTGGGGGTTCAACATGAAACAACTATAGGCGCAGGCAGAAGAGAATAACAAGCAATGGTTATAATTAGGGATTGGCACAACAGTTTTGGTATTGTTTAATTAACATCACTGAAGAATTAAGGGACTGAAAGAGAGAATTTAGTAATCACATCCACAAATTCACACATGTATATATGCATACATACATGCATGTACTATCAACAACAGTAATAACAACACTTTTTTGTATATCCATTCATACACAGATTTAATTGAATGTTTGAAGCAGGAGACTGAGAAGAACAAGAAATGTAGAGTAAGTGGGAGGTGAAGAGACATAATGAACATCATGAACAGGCTGGTTGTGAAATGGAGAAAGCAAAGATTGGGGATGGGGGGAGGAGAGGGAGAGAGCACGAGCAAGGTAGGGAGATATGCTACTGAAGTGAAGTGGAAACAGGCTTGGGCAAGATGATGAAGGAAAGTGAAAAAAATAGGGAATGATAATGGAAATAGAGATATATATAAATTTCGGCTAAAGAAGAAGGAAAATTGATCAGTTAAGAAGAAAATAAATGGAGAGAGGGAGAGAGAAAATGGGACATGGAGTGTATAGCGGAACAGATGAGTCAATAACAAGATGAGGGGAAACTGAATATATGTGTATGTATATATTTGTGTGTGTGAGTGTGTACATACATACATGTATGTATGTATGTGTGTATGCATGATGCGCATGTACCAATTCTGTTCAGAGAATAACAAAAACACTATTAGCAAAAGAAGTATTGGAAGGGAAGATGGAAATGATACAACATTAAAGAAGAAAGGATGAGAAGGAAATTAAGAAAGGAAGAAAATAATGAGAACACAACAAAATAAAATAGCTTTCCCCACACAGTTGCCATGGATATCTAAGTAGTTTACCTCATGAAACATTAGAAGACTGTTTGTTGGTTCATTTTAACATCTATTTTTGTTTCCCTGCTAGCACGCGTTGAACAGGAATTGGTAGCAGTAAGTTCTTCCTGTTGCTAACCCTTACCTGTTTTTCAAGCAAAGATATTTTATTTCTTTGGTCTTTGAAAGGGTAGAATGACCGGTTGTAATGTCAACAAAGAATGTAAACACCATATTACTGTTTTGCTCAAGCAGTGGTAAGCTGTGAAATATTAATGTTCATCACACCCACACATATGCATGGGGGGAGGTTGTCATATAGTCTTCGTCTACCAATTTCACTCACACAGCCAGGAGCTACTTTAGAAGATGCTGTGCAGCGGAACTGAACCTGAAACCACATGCTTGTAAAGTGAGCTTAACCACATAGCCAAGTTGTTTGTAAGATGAGACTCAATAGGTTGCAGTTTGGCAGCTGCTCTTGCCAAGTGCATCACTCTGAATATTAGGAAAAAAATATCCAAATTGCTCAACTAAGCATATCACTCAAAACAGAGGTAAAATACTCAAGGACATGTACTCTGCATGAAAACCAAACAATAAGGTTGGTACTCACATACATAATGTAGTGACACAAGAACTATTAATTAATTAAATTTACACCTAAGCATGACAGTTAATTGTGGTTAAAAAAGACAGGAAAGACATCCTTGAAATCTAAATTAGAATTAATTCAAAATGGGGAGCAATTGAGTGGTGATATGTTTTGAATTTGAAGTTTGAATTTGAATTTGAAATTTGAAAGTGTAAATATTAACAGTCAACTTTTTAGACATTGCACACAATATTGCTTCAGGCATATATGTCACTTATAGAAAACGAAACAAAATCATATGCTACATTCACAAAACTTGAATCATCCCCTTCACTATTCTGAAAAATTTACTTACAAAGTTTTGTAAGAGAATTTCCAAATCTTCTGATAAAGAGATGTGTATAACCACTGCTTTATTTTTACAATGAGGCTTGAAGCAGAAATGGTAGTGATAGGTTTCAATACATTTCCCCCACACGAATCCCATGATGCTAACAACATTGGAAAAAGGTAAATTATATGAATATCTACTGAGTTGTGGGATACCCTGATCTGACCTAGGTAGTGACTTCTTACTCCTTTGCGGGTGGATTGCCATTGCTTTTGAATATTTCTGCGCCACCTCTTGACCTTATATATATATATATATATATATCCTCACATGTATTGTAGGCCATGTTTTAGAATTGTATAGATCAGTTATTGTTGTTATTATTATGAAGGTGTCAAGCTGGCAGAATCATTAGCATGCCCGGAGAAATGGTTAGCAGTATGTCGTCTGCTGCTATGTTCTGAGTTCAAATTCTGCTGAGGTTGACTTTGTCTTTCATCCTTTCGGAGTCAATAAAATAAGTACCAGTTGAACACTGGGGTCGATGTAATTGACTCATCCCCTCCTCCAAAATTGCTGCCCTTGCGGAAAAATTTGAAGCTATTATTATAATTGTTATTATTATTATTATTATTACTACTACTATTATTATCACTGAGTGAGAGAGCAAAGAACTCCTCTGAACGCATGGCTATGATGCTCCCCCACTACTTCTGCTCATGATCAGAGATGCACATATCATCAGCCTCCAAGGGACATTCTCAACTGGTTATGGTAAAACAACTGACAAGTAAATCTGTGGTATTGAGCAGAATATTTACTGTAGCCCATCTTTTATACCAAGACGAAACAGTGTACATGATAACACTTTGGGTCAACTTTGCTTTTCATCCTTTTGGGAGTCGATAAATTAAGTACCAGTGAAACACTGGAGACTGATATAATTGACTAGTCCCTTCCCACCAAATTTCAGGCCTTGTGCATATAGTAGAAAGGATTATCATTATTATTATTATTATCATCCTGTGGAGGTCGACTTTGCCTTTCATCCTTTCAGGGTCAATAAATTAAGTGCCAGTTGAACACTGGGAGTGACATGATCGACTTGTCCCCTCCCCCAAAATGGCTGCTCTTGTGGTAAAATTTGAAACCATCATCATCATATAACTTGGTTTTCATTTTTGTAGTTTCTAATATGTAAACAGATCTATAACAATTGTACTTTTATACTCTAATTCATATTAATTTGCTTTCTACAACATATAAGTTAAAATGTTCTGACCATTTCCATTTAATTTTCATTTCTTAAACCAGATTATTCAGTTGATAATCAGTTCATGTTGCTCAAGTCACAATGGATAGTCAAGAAACAGTGATAATAATAGCCTTAGGTAATAGCATTCATCTTGTGGAAGATGAAACTGACACACTCAGGAATTTCGTTAATTAGTACGTCATTTCTTATCTTAGAAGCAATTAAAAATATACTTCCCCTAAACACAGGAACACACACACAGATTGTGCTTATGCTTTGGTGAATATTATCAGATTTCTAATTTTTAGCAATGATAATGAATTCTAGCTTAGGCTCATGGTTACAAAATTTGGGAAGAAGATACAGTTAGTTCAGTTGTCCCCAAGATTTGTACAGTACTAATTTTATCAACATGACTGAGAAGTATAAAAATCCAGGATTTGAACTCAAAATTTAGAGAAACATAACTTTTACAAGGCATTTTGATGGATGCTCTATCAATTCTGCCAGCCACTTCAAACACTAGCACACATTTCAAGAAAGGAATGTAGGCAATTATATTAACCCCAAAACCAAGAAAGGCACTGTCAACCAGGTTGAATTTCAGTACACTCATTTACATAGAAACATAAAGGGACAAAACTAAGTTCAACATGGTAATAGGAAGGACATCCAGTTGTAAAAACCATGCCAAAATAGAACTCACCAGTGTTGGTGCCACATAAAAAGCACTCAATTCATTTTGTAAGGTGGTTGGTGGTAGGAAGGGCATTCAGCTGTAAAAGCCATGCCAAAACAGATAGTGAAGCCTGGTGCAGTCTTCTGGCTTACCAGCTCCTGTCAAGTCCAACACATGCCAGCATGGAAAATGGATGTTAAATGATGATGATTATAACAATTCTGCTACTTTCTTATGTAAGGATAGAACTGTGAGGCTTTAAGGTGAAAGGATATAGAAAGTGCCATTCCAATAGGCTTCCAGGCTAAGTACTTTTACATTAAGAAAAAAAAAAATGATGTAGAAGAAAAAGAAAAGAACTGCCAGAGAATGCAACCTGAAACCATCATTATATGCCATTATCTTGAATGTCTGCTAAGGTGAACTGACAACAAAGCAAAAATTGCTGTTAACAAACAATTTAACAGTTTCAGTAGAGAAAATATCTACTCAGGTTTAATATCTGTATTGTTGATCTGACAAACTTTCACAAAATATTCATAACTGAGCCTGTAAAACTAATTTATTCTTTCTTTCTACAGACAACAAAAAGGAAA
Source organism: Octopus bimaculoides (assembly GCF_001194135.2). Lineage (NCBI taxonomy): Eukaryota > Metazoa > Mollusca > Cephalopoda > Octopoda > Octopodidae > Octopus > Octopus bimaculoides. The sequence continues at coordinate 59,710,916 of NC_068984.1, forward strand.
AGTATCTATCATACTGTGTATATCATAACCTATATACTAAATCAGTTAGTTGAAACAGTTGTCACTTCTCATGTACAAAATCATTTTCTGCATGAAGATGAAGACTTCAAAAAAAGAAAAAGAAAAAGAAAAAAAAGGTAAACAATATTTTTACTTGAAGAGGCTTAATTATGTTAAAAGAAAAACCCAGGAAGGATCAATCTTCTGCTACATAGTAGTAATAGTACTACTGATAATGGAGATGTGGTAGTGCTGCTGTAACAACAACAGTTACTACTACCACTAATAATAATAATAATAATAATAGATAGAGAGGTGAGTTCTTAACTTTTGTATACGGTTGCCACAATCCATCACTAAGGTAAACATAGCTGTCGTAACCCATCACCAAGGCCAACCTAATGACAAAAAGCGCAACTCGAAAGTAACTTATTTATTGGTGCTTTGAACAATATTTCGGCATCTCGCGTGCCTTCAACAGGTTCAAAATAAAATAAATGTCAGTCTAATTCATTTTTTAGTTTATATAAAGGACTGGTAACTCAGCAGAAATGTAATAGATAGAGAGGTGAATTCTTAACTTTTGTATACGATTGCAATCGTATACAAAAGTTAAGAACTCACCTCTCTATCTATTACATTTCTGCTGAATTACCAGTCCTTTATATAAACTAATAATAATAATAATCCTTTCTACTATAGGCACAAGGCCTGAAATTATGGGGGAGGGGGCCTGTCAATTACATTGATCCCCAGCATTCAACTGGTACTTGTTTTATTGACCCCCAAAAGGATGAAAGCAAAGTCAACCTCAGCAGAATCTGAACTCAGAATGTAAAGCCAGGAGAAATGTTGTGAAGCATTTTGTTCAATGTGCTAACAATTCTGCAAGCTTGCCACCTTAACAACAACAATAATAATATAATTACTTCTAAAATAGACACAAGGCCTAAGATTTGGTGGTGGTGGTGGTAGGGGCTAGTCGATTTCATCAAACCCAGTGCTAAGCTGAATCAACCATGGAAGGATGAAAGGCAAACTTGACCACGGTAGCATTTGAACTCAGAGCGTAAAGACGGATGTAATGCTGCTAAGCATTTCGTCCAGCATGATAATAATTCTGCCAGCTTGCTGCATTGATGATGATAATAACGGTAATAACAATTTCAAATTTGACACAAAGCCAGCAATTTTGGAGCAGGGGTTGACTGCATCGACCCCAGTGCTCAACTGGTACTTATTTTATCAACCCCAAAAGGATGAAAGGCAAAGTCAACCCTGGCGGAATTTGAACTCAGAACATTAAGACAGACAAAATGCATTTTGCCTGATATGCCAACAATTCTGCTAGCTCACTACTGTCGTCTTCTTTTTATAATAATAATAATAATAATGGTTTTAAATTTTGGCACAAGGCCAGTGAGTTTGGGAGAGGGGCTATGTCAGCTAAATCAACCCTGGCACAGGGTCACAAATTCATAGGGAAAAATATTCAATTGAATTGAGCACTGTATTTTACAGGTATATATATATATATATATATATATATATATATTACAGGTCCTGTGTGAAGGAAAGTAGAGAGCAGTAGGATTTTGACAATATTGTTAAGTTCACCATCACCACTACTACTACTACTACTACTACTACTACTACTACAACAAAGAACAACTACAGCTTCTGTTATCTAATTACTGTAAATGATATTTAGTTTAAAATGCTGCTCAGTGCAAATATAGAAATCTTACATAATTACACAAGCCTTTCAATAAATGACGCTGAATATGCTGACAGAATCCAAAGCTTTTTATATTTGGCTTTTTAACTTAAAGAAAAGATACTATCAATATATGTGTGTGTTTAACAAAATAGTTTCGTTTTTAATTTTATCCGAAAGAGAAATAAGCAGTGTGTATGTGGGGCATAACAAGTTTTGCTTAACTTTGTTTTGAATAGTCTGTGGCGGCTGCCACAGGAGGCTGTCGATTCCTGCAACTCATGCAGCAGACTGAAATGCTGCTACATAGAACTGCTAGGATATTCAAAAACATACAAAGAAAAAATTAACAAGGAGAAGTGAAAGAAGCAAAGGAATTCTGAGAACTGAAGCAGGGAGGAATGGGGTTTGGATGTTAAATGCTTTAAACAGAAATGTTTGGTGGCAGAACTAAACTGAGAAAGCAGGAAGGGATCAGAAACATAAAAAAAAAAACAGTGGGTAGGGTGAATGTTACTACAGATGAGATTAATTTAGAAATAGACCCATTTAGGTGAATTTGTTGTCAGAAGTGTAAGTCTTTTATTCCTCATGAAGGGAATCCATTTCAGCAGTTTTTAATCTGAAAAACATCATTAATGAACAGCTATTGTTACAAAGACTAAACCTTGTACTATGACATCAATCATGAAAAGCAGCTTTAAATTAAAACCATGTATTTTTTTCTACTCATTTTTTTTTTTTTTTTTTTTTACATTTCCACATATCATTTTCATATTTAAAAGGAATAACTTTTTTGTGTCTTTTTTTTCTTCTTGTTACTGGATTCTTTTTTTAATCATCATTCAATTCCTAAGTCTATTTGGGAAAATTTGAAAGAAGAATAATTGATAAATCAGTTCAAGGAATCTGAGAATTTCAAAGTAAAGAATGACATGACATAAAAGAATTCTTTAAATATTTTCATCTTTAGATAACTGGTCCTCTTTGTCATTGATTAATGAAATAATATGCTCTAATGTTAATGCTATTTTACTGCAACACACTTGTAATCAGATAATGACAACAAATGAAATGGAATGTGAATAAAATTCTTGTTCAGCAACATGTTTTGCCATCCTGATTTCTCTTTATCGGTATTCTTTTCTCCTGTTACTGGTTTTCAGTCACTGAACTGTGGCCATGCTGGGGTACCAACCTAAAGGGTCTTTTAGTTCTTTTACTTGTTTCAGTCATTTTACTGTGGCCATGCTGGAGCACCGCATTAAAGGGGTTTTTTAGTTGAAGAAATCCACTCCAGGACTTATTCTTCGTAAGCCTAGTACTTATTCTATTGGTCTCTTTTGCTGAATCACTAAGTTACAGGGACGTAAACACATCAATATCAGTTGTAAACACAAACATATACACATGAACACATACACACACACACACACATAATGGGCTTCTTTCAGTTTCCATCTACCAAATCCACTCACAAGGCTTTGGTTGGCCCAAGGCTATAGGAGACACTTGCCCAAGGTGCCACACAGTGGGAGTGAACCTGGAACCATATGGTTGGGAAGCAAGTTTCTTCTTACAACGATCATATTAATTTCAGGGCTTTTCTCCATCTTGTACTTATTTTATTAAATTTACACTTACTGAATCACTATTTTTTGTTGCATAAACAAAGCAGAACAACTTGATATATCAGTAAACAGGACACACACACACACACACACATAGGCATATATAAACAATAGGCTTCAGCACAATTTCTGACTAACAAATTCTACTAAGGCTACAGTAGAAGACACTTGCCCACAAGGTGCCATGCAGTGGGATTAAACCAGGAACAATTTGGCAGCAAAGTGAACTTCTTAACTAGTTATGTCTGCATTTTATATTTATTATATTTTAAGAATACGGCACTGAGCGCTAATATTCTGTCTATCAGAAGAAATGATACTGGAATTGCTAAGTATAATTGCTAAATCTTGTATAAATAAGTAGAGAAAACATTATTCCTTATCAACCAAACAAAAAAAGATATAAAAACATGAACCTAAATGCTATAAGCAATGAACTGAAAAGAAAAGTACAAATGCTTACCAATTGCATGTAAATGATTATTGGAAAGTTACCAATATATACTTGTTATTTTTTTAAGACAATTCAAAATCCCACTTAATGCAAGAAGGGAAATAATGCAAAAAATAGCAAAGGTCAGACATTAAAAAGTAATAATTGTGATGCACGCATGCACACACACACACACACACACACACACACACAGAATAAAGTGGTTAAGAAGTTCTCTTTGGAACTGTGTAGTTCCAGGTTTGGTCCTACTGGATTGCACCTTGGACAAGTATCTTCTACTGTTAACATCAGTTTGACCAATATTTTCTAAGTGGAATTAGGTAGATGAAACCCATGCAAAAGCAATCTATCTACATATATACCTACATACATACATAGTATGTGTATACCTGTATTATTCATGTTTGTGTTTACTTTTATAAAACCAGTATTACATGAAAAAGTGAAAATTAGGAATTTGATAAATATACATTCGATAAAATAAGTACAAAACTGCCTGCTACTGTCTCTCACTCAGTTGCTTTCAGGCATCGGTTGCGTTTGAATGAAAATAGTGTTGAAAAATATAAATCCAACATATGGCCAGATGGACTTATGAGCTGTCGTTTGGAACAGAACTCAGTCGTAAGTCAAGAAGGTGTATATGTTAAAATATTGATATTTTCAAACATATACAAATCTGAGATACCACAACATTGTTTAGGCAGAGTTCTGCATCAATTGTTAACTAGTAGTTAATGCAAAACCCTGAGTAGCAGCAGTTTGCGATCTCAAATTTCAATCACTGCCTCACTGTTGCTATGATCATTCTCATTTACCCTACAGCTACAGCTTTCTGGCAAATATATAAATTCTACCTTATGTATGAGAGAGATAAAGAGAGAGTACTCCATAAATTATGTAGCATTAAACCATGCTTAATCTTTGAAAACTTGACACATGGGAGACAGTATGTGGGTGTGTACATATTCCTTTTTAAAAGTGTATTTTGTTCCTAAGATAAGTTGCTATGATGTCATTGTTCCCTGGGGATAATACACAAAAGTAACTTTCTATTGGATTGCATTCTTCAGATAGGCATAACGCCAGATATTTATTTATTGCTATATATACAGATATCTATCTGTATTTATCTATATAGACAGATATATATAACTATCTGCATTTAACTCTGTATGTGTATGTGCATATATACTTTCAGACTGCAAGTCAAATGAAAAATACTCTAAAACTGAAAACAAATCATTAGTGTATTTTTCTCACCAAATTTTGCTGCTATTCTGTGGTATTTTCCATCACAGGTGTCCCACATACACACATATTTTCATACATTGGTTTGGTTCTAAGAAAAAGTCTTGATATTTCCATTTCTATGATCTGTCAGGACAACTTTTGCACAAAATATATTATCCTCTGCTTTACAGTCTCAGCATAATGTTAACCAATCCATTATAAAGTAGATCTGGTAGAATCTAAATTGCAATATTGATAGACTAAAAAGTCTCTACAAATAAATATAATTGAGGAAAACCAATTGAACAGTCACCAAAGATAATGTACCTGGCATATATGCAATAAGAAAACAGGAAGCAGTAATATATAGGGGGGAAAAAAAAGATAGCCAGATAGTCAAATGAAAAAATGTGAAATACATTGTTATTAAGAAACATTAATACTGAAACTAGAAGGAAACTATTACTATGTCATGTATGATCCACTCTACTACACAGAAGTGAAATATGAAGAGTGACAAAAGTAGAGAACATAAAACCAATGATGAAGTACTGAAAAATAACAAAAATTAAGAAAATTTTACGAGACAAAGTTTATAGAATTATATGGACAATATCTAGAATTGTATACACTTAAAAACTCAGTGAATGTATAAGGACAGCACAAGATCAAAATAGCAATCTATGGTATTCAACACAAGAGCAGATGACACCTGATAATGAAAGGATTCCAAACCAGCAAGGAAATCTCTCTATAGCTGTTCAATCTTCTAGAAATAGCAGCTAAATAACTATCAAATAAGGTCCTCCTAACTTAGAAAAGAAGATATATTTTACCTGAAAACTCATACCATGTATTTTATTCCCAGTGTGCAATCTAATACAAGAGAAGGGAGATTGATTTGCAATTCACCAACACTAAACTGAGTTCCATTTATGCAACAAGCTACAAATTATTTTGAAGATCATCACATTTCAACTCCCAGTTAATAAAACAATGAGGAAGAACAAAAATTGCTGCCATCATTGTCATCATAACTGTAATGTGGAGTGAAGTGGACAACAAATAATAGAAGACTACATCAAACACAATTCAGTATTTCATGGCCTTCTTTGTTTAACACTCAAGTTCAACTTTGTCAAGATCAATGAATCAAATGTTAGTCCTGTACTGAGGGCAAGTAAATGTGGTCATGCATCAAAGTTTAAATTCAATATTTTATACGAGAAATGAAGAAGATTATCATGACAATACTGAACTAAATAAATCACAATATTACACTATGATTATCTATTCAAAATCTTGAAATATTTTACTTTTATTGTTCCTCCATGGTCAATGATATAAATACTAATGTTATTGAGAAAATTAGTTGAAAAATCTAACTCGTGTTTAATGAACCATTATTATGCCTGATGAAGGCTCTAAATTTTCTAAAAACTTTAAATGAAACAATTTTTTACATTTCTTGTTAGAAAGAAAAACTGGTGCTTACCTTGTAAAATTTTTTTTAAATAATGAATAATTAAGAAGAGTAGGTGTAAAATCCACTACTGAATAAATAGGAGATCTTGGTTTATATTGTATGGACAACCTTGTGTTGTTTGAGTTTTGGTAATCACTGAAAAAAATAAATACATTATTAATGTCAGATCATGCTGATGAGAAAAAAATCAAAAAAATCTGAATAGTTTCATATTCACTAATAATCATGGACAAACTAATGTATGAATGAATGATCTCTTTCTCTCTCTCTCTCT
>NC_068984.1:59717759-59721295 GCF_001194135.2 Octopus bimaculoides
TATATATAATGGCTTTCTTATGGGTTTAAATATGTCCCAAGCATATTTGAACTGGCAACAAGTTTGCATTCAAACAGATCACTGCTAAATGCTTTCATCCTGTATTTTATTTACAGCAAGCAGCCAACTAATGCAACCAGTCACTATATGATGAAGGATATATAATAAGAGGGACCTGTCTATCTCATCAGTTCACAGCATTTGCCTATCTGATTTCTGGTACTGAAGAGGAGATAACCACACTGAGATGCATGCATCCAATAGTCTGCTTAGGGAATGCTGCAGACTGACTCTCTGCATTTACACCTATCTGTCTACAGTGAGAAATTTTCTTCATGACAAAATACAGTGAATGACTTTCTTATAGGTTCAGATATGCCTTGAGCATATTTGAACTGGTAATAGATTTATATATATATATATATATATATAATGTCATTGCTGGTGGTGTAGAAGGGGATCTGGTATTTCTGGATGAAGATTCAGTGGTTCAACCAACCAAATCAACATGTAAGTGGTTGTGTATCCAACAGACAAGAGTATCTTTAACATGATTCTCAAATAGAATCAGTGTGACAGTATATGTCACACTGACAAGAGTCTACTTTTGAATTACACCAGGCTTCCATTCTGTCTACCCAATTTCATTCATAAGGTACTGGACAACCTGAGGTTATAGAAAATGACATTTGTCCAAAATGCTAAACAGTAGGAATAAATCCAGGACTTTGTGGTTGTGAACAGTGAAAAATTCTTAGTCATTTTGCCATGCTGCCTTAGATAGATGGATGGATGGTTGAATGGATGGGTGGTGATGTGATTGTGTGGGTGTGGGTACATGTATGTATAACCACTCCACTTCTTGCATAAATTACATACATGGAAATAAATATTTCTTTAATGATATCTTACTTTGAGAACTGAATCATTTCAGTATAGAAAAAGAAGAGTAAAAATACTAAAATGAGGAAACACAGGATTACACAGAGAGAATATGCTACTAGATTATAGATCTGGAAATGGATTCAATGGATTCAAATGGAAAAGACTCAACATTTATCTCTCTTTCCATCTACTACATTCCTTTACATGTGTTTAATATTTTATTATTTTTCTATCATACAGGGTTGGTGAATTTAGAATACACAGTAGTGAGCTAGATTAAACGGTTAATTCTGTCTAGATCAGAGATCCAAGTTCCAAATGCAAACCACAACAAGTTGACTCTGTGATTCCTGGAGTCTGCTGCAAAATAAGTGTCAGTAAAATATTTTAGATACCTAGTCATCAAATCATTTTTTAATAATAAAAAAAAGAAGAAAAAAGAAATAATTTTAGACTTTAAAAGACTGATGGCAAAGTATGTTCGATGACCAAAAGAAAAATGGTCAAGTAAATAAAGAAGGATAAAAATAGCTAGTGTAATGCTTGGAGCCAGATAATCATTAATTTCATTATGTTTTTCTTCAAAGTGAATTATTATGTGTTTATAAAATATTACTTTAGCTTATATCATGTATTTATCTTATTCAGATATAGTTTTGGAATAACCAGAGATTTGTGTTTCAAGAGAATAACCAGAGATTTGTATTTCAAAATAAGTTTATTACAAGAGTGTTGTAATAAATTTCTTATCTACCAAAAAACAAAGGAAAGTGGAAATATATATATACATATATATAGCTTTCAAGATATATATATGTATATATATATACATATATATAGCTTTCAAGATATATATATATGTATATATATATACATATACATAGCTTTCAAGATATATATATATATACATATATATAGCTTTTAAGATAACAATGAAGTAAATTCTTCTTTTGGGTATGACAAAGACAACAGTAATAGCAGAACTAAAAACAAGTCGAGAGATGTCACAGTAAGAGAGGAAATACGACAACTCAATGAAAATTCAAGAAAGTTGTGGATTTTGTTGGTTTCAAGTTCAGTTCTTCATTTAGTTTCTCATATCAATAACATTTATGAAATAAATACTAATATGCTGGAATCAGCTAAAATCTGCAGTTAAGCTAGTTTTTTTCTTTATCTTTTTCTTTTAATCTGTATTATAAAGTTGTAATGAACTATTTCTCAGTTTCCATTCTGAATTTCCCAAAAATGAGAAAAAATACCATGAAGAAAAAAATCTCAGTAATTGTTAAAATACAAACAAATTCCATTGAAGAATATTTCAGAGTAAATGAATAAAAGAGATAGTACCTAATATGGTCATGTGACACAGGTTTGGCAGATGGTGCGAGTGTTGTTGAAGTCTAAGAGCACTATATCCATTACCATTACAAAATCATAACAATGAATGACCTGAACACATGGTTTGTTTGATCAACACGTTAGTAAACACACACATTCATAAATATATGTCTATCAATGTAACAGAAGACACCCTGAAACATGAAGTGGGATACTTTGAATATTTTTAGCACTTATATTCTTCTTGTCACTACCAAACACTATCAGGTTTAACACATTTTTCAACACAATTTCTTTTTTTTTTTCTTTTTTTTTTTACATGGTTACTAGGTGTTTTGTTTCTCTTAGTCACATGACCAATAATGTAGCAAGGTTTGACTTACTAATAAACTAAGATAAGTTGCGAAGATATAGACAGATATAGAGCCACAGCTGTTACGTGTAATATAAGAAGAATAATTATTAGAGCTCTGGGAGAGATATAATGCCTCAATGTATCAAATGGACTTCTTCAGTCAGAGAAGCTAGGGCTGAACAAGGAACAAGTAATATGATTTACTGTTTAAAGATTTCTGAGTTGATGAATGTAAGAAAATAAATATCATAAGTAATGTTGCACTTTATATATTAGATTAACATAACCATTGAACATTTATAGAGTTATTGAAATGATAATCATGATATTTCAAATGAAATATAATATACTATGTGTATTTTGAAGATGGATTAAGTAAAGTAATTAATACATTTATTGGATATTGTTGTTGGTGTTTAATCTAAGATGAAATATAATTAAGCAGATCTATGATAAAAGCATCCCTCTATATTTCCAGGCATAGTGTACACTGAACTACAATATCCGTGTCCATATTTTTTAGAAGATGATAAGGTGAGATTTGAGGGGAATTTGGCTACTATTTCTAGCAGGTTGAACAACCATGTAGCAGGTCTCTCATAAAGCTGGTGTTTAGAACATTAAACAGAAACTGTACAAGTGGCAAATTGCTGACACTACCAGTCACTCCTTTTTAGAAAGATTGAGACACCTTCTCTACTGTCTCCAGTGGCATGTAGCTGGTCCTTCAAGAATTCCTCTTATGTATGTATGTGTGTGTGTGTGTGTGTGTGTGTGCATGCGTATGTGTGTATATATGAATGTATGTATGCGTGTGTAAGAGAGGAGAGAAAATTAAAAAAAGTTGTTAAATGAATATTTGATTGCATAATAAATGACAACTGATTAACAACTGAATTAACAGCATTTTTGTTGCTATTGTTAATAAAATTGTTTTCCAGCCCAACACAAGGTA
>NC_068984.1:59721503-59724221 GCF_001194135.2 Octopus bimaculoides
TCTGTTGCAGACCATCATTATTTCCTTACATTATAGCTTGTCACTTATAATTACAGCTACTCAAGATTTCGTATTATTTAAGTAGTTAGATTTTATGTTATATATTCATAATTTTTCTTTCTTTCTTTCTTTTTTGTTTTGTAGTTAAAAAATTAAGGAATTTATTCTAGAAAATTTAGCAGTTATAGCAGTAGTGAGTAAAAATAGCAAAAACAATATAGAATTTTCTTTGCTCTTTTTTTTTTTTTTTTTTTTGAAAAAGAAAAATCAAATCCCTTGCATCTATCTTCATTGTTGCTGTTGGCATTCCCAAGTGTTGCAGGGAGTGGGGATAGATACAATTTGTACCAACCAAGCAATCATGAAATAAGACTTCTAATATCTGTTGATGTCTAATAATCACTAAGATAGATTAAAAACGTTTAGGCTAGTTTGCCACAAGAACACAGTACAGCAGAATACGAGCAGAACAAATGGGAGAAACTACATTCAATATTTGAGAAAGTGTTTATCTGTTTGTTTGATGCTCAAGATTCACTCACTCCCCTGCAACTCAGAGGGCCTTGTGAAAAAAATCAGGGTACTGATGGAATCATCAGCTCTGAACAAATGTGTAATAGGTGCAGGCATGGCTGTGTGGCAAGAAGTTTACTTCCCAACCACATGGTCCCAGGTTCAGTCCCACTGCATGGCATCTTAGCTCGATTAGAAAATTAAAACACTTAATAATTTTCTATCTTTATCAACTAAGCAGATTTACGATTGTTTTTCATAGCTTTGGAACTTCTAATCCCATATGCTATCATCTGATATCTATTTTCCCTACTTCTCACTTACACAAGTAACTCTAAGTTAAAATGTTCTCCTTTATAGCTGGATGATATCTATATGAAGTGGTTTGTAGTAGAATCAAATTACACAGTTGAATATATCTACTAATGTTATTGTTAAGTCCAAGGCTTATTCTGACCCAAAAGGCCTATGATCAAAAGTGCATCAGCCAAGGTGCAGTCTTTTTCTATATCTATGACTATATTGTAGTTGTTGCTTAGCCCCAAATGCACTCTGAGTAAACCTATGATCAGAGGCAAACCTGTCCCCCTTTTTAATTTTTTTATTATTTTTAAAAATTCCCTTTTTTAATTTTATTTTTAGGTGGTAAAGTAGGACTGAAGTTTGTTATTTCTAGCAGGTTGTATGACCATGTAGCTGCTCTTTTGTTTGATCATATATGTACTATAATCTATAAGGTGTGATAATATGTACAAACAAGTCAGTTGTAACAAATGTTCTTTAAAGTGAAAGAAGCAATAACTATACAAGACTGTATGAGTCAGTAAATTTTTGTATAGGAATTCAATTAATGGACATTTAAAGCTAAACCCAAATCAATAATTAAAAATAAGCTAGCATGCTGGTAGCAATGAAACAACTATGCAGACAAGGAATTTATTGAAAAGAAGAGAGAGAGAGAAAGAGAGGTCATTACTCTGTTACAACTCTGTAAATAAGAACTGGTCACAACATATATGCATGATGTGTGAAATTTAACTGGCCTAAACATCTCTTTCAAGTTTTACATTGATTCTTGTAATGCAATGAAACATAGTGTGATGTCTGATTCACAATAAGGGACAGCATTCTATGAAAAGGTTCATTTGCTCTAATAATTCTCCATTTCAGTGAACAGCACTTTAAAGTTTTCGCCAAGACTGAATGCTCATGGATTAGGGAATAGAATTCGAAGACTTGCTTATTGGTCAATGACAATGGGGGTGGGTGGGAAGGAGAGGAGGAAGACTAACTATATTTAGACTAAAAATTCTTGTTCTTCAAAAATACTGAATAAAAAGTGAGAGAAAAATAATTCTCAATCCTTTTCGAAAGAAATAGACCATAAAGGAAAAATAGCCAGGATATAATGTTTAGATCTTGGGGGATTTAGTCTATTGATCACAGCTATTAAATGAGTCAGACTGATAGAAATATGCATGAGAGCAAAAGTCACAGCTGGTCAATTAAGTCAATAGGCTTATTTTCTTTTTCTCTCCCTCTCTCTCTCTCTATTTTACAGACACAGAGAGGTAGATAGATAGATAGATAGATAGAGAGAGAGAGAGAGAGAGAGAGAGAGAGAGAGAGAGAAAGAGAGAGAGAGAGAAAGAGAGAATTGGTGATTCATATCATACCTAGAGATCAAGGTTATAATAACTAAGGAAAGGGTTAAGTGTACTTGCTAAATCCACCTTGGTGTAAATAAGCAGCACGAAATCCACCTTGCTGTAAATGAGCAACTCAAGTTTTACAACTGTATACACAGAACCAGTGTTTTATTAACAAATGTTCTGTTATCATGCAATGCTGAGATGAAATCTTACCATGTATGTTAGAGTAGATAAGAGGAAACCACTCCTCAATAGCTTCCTCATGAGATCCTGAAATCAATTACATTTCCAAGAGTTCACGCTTTTTGCAATAGCTTCAAAAGCGCAAAACAGTTAATAGGAGAGAAGATTAGAACAGTCTGTCTAAAACAATGAAAATGGGAGATAAATAATTTGAAGCAGATTTGCACACTTTAGCATATAAGGGCTTCTTTCAGAGTTTCAGTTTTCGAGATAAAAATACCTTCCCTGATTATCAAACCTAATCTTTTGACAATGTTCAGAACTTGTATGTATGTCCCCCCCTCCCCCACCCTCTCTCTCTCTCTCTCTC
>NC_068984.1:59724297-59729479 GCF_001194135.2 Octopus bimaculoides
ATATATATATATGGGCGAATTTACGAAAAAAACAACAGACGAAGACAGGTGGTGTAAACAACAAATGGATGTATTAGTATAATGCTTGGGAATAGAGAAAATCATTGATGTTTCGAGCCTATGCTCTTTAACTGAAAGGAACACAGAAAGAAACAAGGAGAAAAAAAATATAAATGTTGTGGTCAGCGATCTATCATGGCATATATATATATATATATATATATGAAAGGAAGGCTTTTATTCTTAAATGGTTCTTGAAATTAAAAGATACTTTCGTATTTCAGTTTTTATAAATGAAATTTTCCATATCATGATATTAAAGGACATTTCAACCCAGTGAAAGTGCAACAAAAATAGCCCCAATCATCATGTGAATTCGATTCTTTTACACATGAAAAATATAGTTCTGCTTGTGTAGAATTGAGAGAATTTTCATAGTTAGCGTTAAAAACACACACAAATGATTTCTGATATACATGGGTCAGATGTATGATTGGAGAGTAACTTTTAAGTCTTTCTTAAGAACATTACCTAATCTAAGTGAAGTAGTGTCCAACTGGGAATCAAACTTGGGTTTTCAATTAAGTCAGTTAAGAATTTATTGCCATACCTACAGACTTACAAGTTGAAGAGAGGATTCCTTTAGATGAATTTTTTCACCAAAAAATTGAGATGATAGATTCAGTTAGATTATCTCTTACCATTTTTTTAAACAAATTAAGAAGAGAATTTGCCAGCCAACTGAGGTAAGTAGAGTTATGGACCCTGTTCAATAGTAGATTGCAACAGCTGCAATAGCTTTTGAATTCATGCTCATGTGCTTGTTGGTAGCTCAAAAAGAAAATCTCATAGCTATTGTGTTGCATGTCATTGTGTATAGATTATGGTAATGAAATGTGATTTTCTAGTAGCTAATAAAGCATTCATGAAAAAAATATGCCTATATTCCTGAACAAAACAATATCAAATGGTTGGTTTTCTGGAGAATTGAGTTTTACTGATATGCTGACTCTATGTATGTGCATATGTGTTTGTATGTACGTTTGTCTTGCTACCCTCATACAAGTGGTGGTGTCCATTTCTTCCGTGGAATACATGTCTGGGCATGGAAAATATTACCAAGCTTGGTGGACGTTAAATGATGATGATATACATATATGTGCGATCATGAGGAAATAAATACATTAACATCTACTTTAATATAGTTTCAATTGGCGAAACATTTAACACATCTCACTGATAGCATTCATATTCTGGTAGACACTACACTCCTCACCCGCCACCCACACATAGATGTTAACTAAGAAAGCATAACAAGAAACTGATAAAAGGAAATAATATACATTATTACCAGGAATATACTTTGTGTGAATCTAATGACCTAGCCTTTAGTGATCATTATCATTATTATTATTATTAATGATAGTTTCCTATATCTCACATGATCAACAATTAGAATACTTGTGTCTTACAAGTACAAACCAACCATTATAGATATGTAGATATGAAAATGCTCAATGTAATATCCTTCTTTCCTAAATATAATTTCCAAAGCCACGGATGGTTTTGGAGATTTGCGCACTTATATTGGTGCTTAGTTTCAGTTCATTGTTTGAAACTGATGGGATATAAAAAATCTCAACAACTTCCCCAAGTATAATGGCACTATTGTATTACAACTAGCATTCTTAGAAGATGTCATTATACCGATTTCCAACAGTTAGGTGAACTGAGACAACAGAGAATTGTTTAACTCAGAGATTTGACAAAACATCTCCTGCCATAGATTTGAAACAAGACAAAATAGACAGCTGTGTAGATGAATTCATTTCTTTCAGAAATAACAGCTTGAAGCATATAGTTCGAAATTAGTTTGCTGACTATTATTATACATATATGAGTGATAGTTCATAACAATGTTATTTATATAGGTAAAAAAAAACAGTAAATTCTTTAGATATTTAATATCCCTTAGGTGGTTATTTAACACCTAACTGAATTTTTATCATATATACACAGACACACACGCAAATACACATATATGTATGTATGTATGTGTATATTCTTTTACTCCTTCACTAGTTTCAGTCATTTGACTGCAACCATGCTGGAGCACTGCCTTAAAGGGTTTTAGTCGAAAAAATTAAACCCCAGCACTTACTCTTTGTAAGCCTAGTGCTTATCCTATTGGCTCCTTTGCCAAACTGCTTAAGTTACAGGGACAGTAACAGACCAGCATTAGTTGTCAAGCGATGGTGGGGGGACAAACACAGACACATAAATATATACATCATCATCATTGTTTAACGTCCGTCTTCCATGCTAGCATGGGTGGAATGGTACCACAAGAACCGGCCAGGTCAAAGCCTGCACCAGGCTTCTGTGACTGTTTTGGAAGAATTTTTACAGCTGGATGCCCTTCCTAACACCAACCACTCAGCAGAGTCGACTTAATGCTTTTTACGTGGCACAAGCACAGGTGAAGTCAGTTTTGGCAAGGTTTTTACATCTGGATGCCCTTCTGAACACCAACCACTTTACAGTGTGGACTGGGTGCTTTTAAGTGGTACCTGCACTGACAGGGTCACCAAGTATTTGCAAGACACAAATATATATATATATATATATATATACATATATATATATATATATATATGACAGCCTTCTTCCAGTTTCTGCCTACGAAATCCACTCAAGGCTTTGGTTGGCCTGAGGCTATAGTAGAAGACACTTGCCCAAGGTGCCACGCAGTGGGACTGAACCATGTGGTTGGGAAGTAAGCTTCTTACCACACAGCCATGCCATATATATGTTTATAAATATATGTGTATGTGTGTCTATATGTATATGTGTGAGTATACACACATATATATATATATATATATATATACTCACGTACACAGAGACACAGAACCCCAAATAAAAATCACTTGTCAATATATACAACCTGTGATTAAAAAAAAAAAAAGAGAGAGAGAGAAAGGAGAAAAATACATGGGAGACCAAGCTATGAATTACAATTGATCTTTTACTCTATAAATGTACTTAGGATGAACAACAAAAGGGTCAGATAAAAGCCCAATAACATATCAGAAATAGACCTTATTACTGGAGTGAGAAGTTGGGGCGAGGTAATAATGTTAGCTTCAAATTTTCTCATCAATCTTTCTATCCATTTTTTTTTTGTCTCAAATAAAAAAATAACCAAAACATAAAACATTCATACAGCTTCAAGATTGCATTTTAATTTTACAAGTAGACATGAAATTGAAATAAATCACCATGACAACAAAGAGAAATAAATACACTTTAGAAATAATCGCGCGCGCGCGCACGCTTATATCCACGCGACAGAGGAGGAGATAAGGTGAGTGCAGCAGCTGGTTATGTTTTATTAATGGAATGTTGCTTCTTCCTTCCTTCCCTTCTTTCCTTTTCTCTGTCTCACTGCAACCTCTGAGAATCACCAACAGTAACATTAATCATCACCACTATCAGAAACAACAGTAACAACAACAACAATCGTTGCCACCACCGTCGTCGGTTTCTCTTTGCGTTATGAAGAAATATATTCATAGGCTCTTTGGGGGAAGACAGTTGTAAACAGGCACCGAAGGAGGAGAAAGAAGGGAGGGGGGAAGAAGGAGGAAGGAAGGAAGAAAGAAAGTAGTTCAGATGCTTCACACTGCATCACTGACAAACAAATACGAGATGCATGGCACAAAACAAAACAAAAAAAAAAAAGAATCAGCCTAGAAAAACAACACAGAAAGGAAAAAAAAAAGGCAGCAACAGTAGATTTAGCTTTGCTGCTGCTACTACTGTTGCTTAGTAGTAATTCGGATATTTTTTTTTCATCTTGAGGTAGATGAGTGATAGAGGGGGAGGGGGGAAGAAAAAGAAAGAGAGATCAATACATTTACTAAGAATGGAATACAGAGATTCGTAATGATCCTGATACACCCTTCTCCTTCTCTTTTTTCTTTCTTTCCCCCTACCCCTTGTTTTTATTTTGTATCTTAGTCTCCTCCCTTCCTTTCTTATTCAAAAGGCTTATATTCTTTATTATATTTCACTCTGCTTCATTGCTTTTTATCTCATCGTTACATATAAAAAAAAACAACAAAAAGACAACCCAACCATAAGCATAAAAAAAAGATGACAAGAACCACCATCACCACCACCATACCTGGATAATAATAATAATAATAATAATAATAATAATAATAATAATAATAATCAGATACAATAAAAAAAAAAACCCATATATCAGAGATTCTAGATTTAATAAATACCAGAGAGAAGAAGAGAGGGCAGATATTGTTTTTGATGTTTATAATCAAAAAAGGTCTTTTTTGTAACAGATTTGGAGGGGAGAGGGAAAGAGAGAGGGAAGGAAGGAAAGAAGGAAGGAAGGAAGGAAAAGTAAATAGCAGAGTGAAATCAATAGTTCTTTAAAACCTGTCCACTGGCATTCCAGCTCATCCTATTACAGAGCTAACTGGTCAGCTGAGATAAATTTACACTTTACCAATAGAGAGACCATACAAGTGTCTCTCGAGGAAATAACAAATACCATCATTTTCAATACCAGTGATGTGGCTCTTATTGAATTTCTGACACTATTATTAATTCAAAAGGTGTGTGTGTGTGAATGTGTGTGTGTGAATGTGTGTGTGTGTGTGTGTATACACACACACATATATATACATACATACACACACATATATACATACATACATATACACACACATGCACATACATATATATGTGTGTATATATATATATATATATATATATACACACACATACATATATATATAAATACACACACACACATATATATATACACATATATATATACACACACATATATATATACACACATATATATACATACACACATATACATACACACATCTATACACACACACATATACACAGCCACATATACATATTTATATTCATACATATACATTTGCAACCTACACAAACACAAATACACAAGTAGACAAATATACAAACAACAGGTGCAGGCATGGCTGTATGGTAAGAAGTTTGCACCTTGGGAAAGTGTCTTCTAAACCTTGGGCCAACCAAATCACTGAGTAGTTTTAGTAGAGGCAAACTGAAGGAAACTAATGCATGTATATATATATATATATATATATATATATATATA
>NC_068984.1:59729489-59731930 GCF_001194135.2 Octopus bimaculoides
ATATATATATATATATATATATATATATATATATATTAGCAGATGTCTGTGTATTTGCATGTCTGTGGATAATGCCAATGAGGGAGTGAGAGGGGAGAGAAAGAAAGAGACAAGCAAAGTGAGGAAGTGTCTCTTCACTTCTCGTCCTTGTCAATGTTTTTCGATAGAGGGAGAAATGTAAATAGTGTGAGTTAGAAAGAGAGAGAGAGAGAGAGTGAAAGAAGCAGACAGAGATTAAAAGAGAGGAACTATTACAGGGGGTGAGAGAGAAAATGTGTGAGTGAGAGAAACACAGAATGAGAAAAAGACAGAGAAAGAAACAGAGAGAGAAAATAAGTTTCTATAGAAGTTGAAAGAGAGGGGAATAGTGGGAGAGGGAGATGCTGATGTTTGATATTGTATGTTATGTTCTATAGGTGAATGTGAAAGATGGCACAAACAGAGGGGGAAACCAGGAGAGAAAGAGACACTGATGTTTGATGTGTGTGTGTGTGTGTTTGTGTGTGTGTGTGTGTGTGTGTGTGTGCGTGCGTGCGTGCGTGCGTGCATGTGGCATTCTACAGTTACCATTTATTTCAATCACACTTGTGAAGATATTCACATAACTTTCGCTTATTTTTCCATTTAAGTCCCATTTTAATTTTCTAAACAGTTTCCTAGTAAAATGTTCACACTCTCTACAAGAGGAGACGGGGTAGATGTGGCTGATCAGTATTCTACAGTGAAGCAACAAAGATGAGTACAGGTGGCCAGAGTAAGATCACTAGAGACCCCTGCACAACGACAGCAAAGACATGAAAATGACTAAAGGAGAGCTGCTGCATGTAGGGCCAATGAGTCACAAGAGGCACAGGAAAAACAGAACAATTATGTCAGCAAAATTCCAAGAGTCAAAAAAGGAAAGAGAAAATGTTTAAAGGACGCAAAGACAAAAACAAGCTGCCAGAGTTGCCAATGAGACAATAGGTCGGTAAGAGATTAGACAGAAAACCCCAGAGGAACAAGATCTGATGAAATAAAAGCATGTATTGTCTTCACACTTATGGAATAAAGTGCATAAATTCTCCTTCAATACTAGCATGTGAGCTTTATTACATGGGGACCAATGTGTAAAACAGTTTTCAACCTGGTTTCTCCACTTAAGAAATGGCAAAGTACCATTTGATGGGAATGGTTATATCAATTTGGCTCATATTGCTATCATGGTGAATTCCCCAGCTGAATTGAAGAACAGGATATTTCCAGACTTACGTAATAATTATAATTCACATAAATGGTTGTGTGAAAGGGCAATTCTTGATCCAAAAAATGAGACAGTAGCAAGGATTAACCATGAATTAACAAATAAGATTCCAACAGTCATTAAGGAGTACAAATCAATTGATTCAGTCCTTGGTGAAAATCAAGCTGTCCATTACTCAACAGAGTTCCTAAATTCTCTTGAGCCACCTGGAACTCCTCAACATAAACTTTTTCTGAAGTAGGAATCTCAATAATGCTTCTAAGAAATGTAGATCCTCCTAAATTATGCAATGGGACAAGGTTGATTGTGAAGACATTATCACCTAATGTAATAGAAGCTACCATCATCACTGGATGCGCCTCTGGGGAAGAGGTTTTCATTCCAAAAATTCCAATCACACCAACAGACGTGCCATTTGAATTCAAACAAACACAATTCCCAGTGTGACTTTGCTTCGCAATGTCTATTAATAAACCTCAAGGTCAGACTTTGAAATCTAGTGGCTTGCAATTAATTGAGCCTTATTTTCTCATGGTCAACTTATGTTGGTTGCTCCAGGGTTAGTAGTTTGCAAGACTTATTTGTCTATGCTCCAAACCAGGAAACAAAGAATGTTGTTTAGCCAGAAGCTCTTACATAATTTCCTTCAACATATGTGATAAAATTTATCTCTCTTCATAAAAGTGGTAAATTTCGTATTTTCGTTTATTATTATCATTTTTTTTTTTGTATTATGAATTCAGAATTTATTTCATCATGTATCCCAATTGAAGAATAAATTGAATTTAGAATAACAAATTTCTATACAACATATTTTGCTTTTGTCTTCTAATATTTAAGGAACAATTTCATTCCTGGGCAATGCCAGGTGTTTCTGCCAGTTGTTTATATGTAATATATATATATAGCTATGTGTATGCATCTTTGTGTTTATCTCCCACTGCTGCTTGACAACTGGTGTTGGTGTGTTTATTCCCCAGTAATTTAGTAGTTTGGCAAAAGAGATCAATATAAAAAGTATCAGGCTGAAAAAACAAATGTATTGTGGCTGATTAATTTGACTAAAACTCTTCAAGGCAGTGCCTCAAATGACTGAAACAAGTAAAAAATAATACATATGTACATATATACACACCTTGTGTGTGTGTGTGTGTGTGTGTGTGTGTGTGTGTGTGTGTGTGTGTGTGTGTGTGTGTGT
>NC_068984.1:59732080-59736071 GCF_001194135.2 Octopus bimaculoides
TATATTCACACAATAGGTCTCTCTCAGTTTCCATCTACCAAATTCACTCACAAAGCTTAGTATATAAGTAGAAGACATTAGCCCAAGATGCCACACAGTGGAACTGAACCTAGAACCATGTGTTAAGGAAGCAAACTTCTTATCACACTTTGGACATATGACACATCATGAATCAGTGCCCAAGACCACCCTGACAGGAAGTGTGGAAAGGAAGAGAGCAAGAGATGTCAAAAGACGTTTGTAGACTAACATCAAAGAATGAATTGGAAACAAGAGTTTGGCCAGTTGTATGCATACAGCACAATAGAGACTTGGAGAGTTCTGGCAAGCCAACCTCTGGACACAGGGTGAACACTTGGCTGATGATGACATACACACACCCACAGATATATGTACATACACATGCATATATAAGAGAAAACTGAGATGAGAGAAATAACTCAGAGTAGCCAGTGGCATGAATATCGACAACAGAGATAAGTAATGGAATATCAAACACCATATAAAAATCAATTCATGATTTTAATGAAATTATCTTCCTTTTGAGAAAGGAAGAAGCAAATGTGTTGTGGTAATTGCAAGCAACTCCAAATGAAAAGGGGAGATAATAACAAGCATCAAGAAGTTTCTGAAATTGACATACCATTCAGTAAAAGCTTGATTGGTTTCTGTCTCCATAGGTATCGTCAGTACAGTGCAGAGAGTCTATGATGTATTGTGCAAGCCTTATTGAACTTAAACATCTCTGCAGGATTTCTGGCTTGTTAAGATTTTTTTTTTAGAGTCCTGAATCAATGAGAAGATGGTAATGTGTGTAACCTGAGGAGAGCTGCTGAGGCAGAAACAGAGGCACACATTCACCAAACACAACCCAAGTTTATTTTGCTTTTTATCCTCTTCAGATCCATAAAATAAGTACAATTGTCAATGTAATCAACTATACAATAGGTGGTGCTCCAGCAAGACCACACACATTGCTATGATTGAAACCAATAAAAGCTAAATAGCTGAAACAAAGTCAAGGATGTTGTTTGCTAGGAGATTATTCCTACTTTATGACAGTGATTTCTTAGATTAAGTACAAGGCCTAATTTTTGTAAAGGAAATGTGTTGTGTGTGTTGGAAGAGGAGGGTGGTTGGATATATGATCGACTGAATCAAATACCAGAATTCACTATTCTTTATTTTATGGATCTAAATAGTTGAAAAGCATAGTCAACTGACACCAAGGAAGGGGATGGGGAGAGATTTTTAACTCAAAATATTGCAACATTGAAACAAGATGCCAATATTTATCATCATCATCATCAATTTTTAATTCTTCACTGTTCTAAATCTAAGTGTGTGTGTGTTTATGTGTACAGATGTATATATACATACATACTACACATATATATGCAGATACACACACACATATACATACATATATATATAATACACACACACACACACAAATATATGCAGATATACTTTTATGTTTCAGCTCTAAAGCTGTGGCTATGCTGGGGTGTATATATATATATATATATATAGTATTAATAAAATAAGAGATGGAATGTGTATTATATATACATACATACATATATATGCGTATATTTATGTATATACATATATATATATTTACAATTAATGAAAACACTATTGGTTTAGCACATATATTAAATATTGATTAATCATCATGAATGTCCTCCTTCCTCCAAAGGAATACATTTTTAAAATGTCTATCATTCAGAATACATGGGTATTTCTTTGGGGTTTTTTTCTTTCTTTTTTTATTGCTATTTCTATCTATATATTTTCAAATCAAAAAATATAAACGCTGAATAAATAAAAATAAACAAACCAAAATACTAAATTATGAAATCTTTGAACTTCAAAATGAAATAAAAAAATAATCAATTCATACGTTTCTCTTTACTGAATCAGAACATGATTTTTGTATCAGCAAGCTTCGAATTTTTAGCCTTTTCCACACTGTGCAGTTCATATCACTCATCAATTGGATAAATGTTTTATCAATATCACATGCTTATGAAATGAAATTATAGCAACAAATCAATAAAGAAGCTTCTACATCGTGACATTACTTGCCAGAAAAAGCAGTCTAATCTCCTTCAAATCACAATCTATTGTCTTAAAAAAAAAGAAGGTAAGACTTATTTATTGTGCATGTTCATTCACTGTAACCTTGAAGTTCAACATAGTATAGAACACTACATCATTATTATCATCAGTTTAATGTCCACTTTCCATGCTTGCATGGGTTGGACAGAGTGTATTTACACGCACACACACACACACATAGTAGTCGTGGTTGTTGCCAGTTCCATGTAAATGGCACCCACCCATGAATCATAGTTGTGGTTGTTGCTGGTGTCATGTAAATGGCACCTGTGCCAGGGGTATGTAAAAGCACCCATTACACTCCTGGAGTGGTTGGCATTAGGAATGGCATCAGCTGTAGAAACCATGCCAAATCAGACTGGAACCTGGTGCAGCTCTGCAGCTCCAGTCAAGCTGTCTAACCCATGCCAGCATGGAGAGTAGATGTTAAATGATGATGATGATTATACACACACACACACACACTTCTTTCAGTTTCTGTCAACTAAATATACCCAAGGGGCTTTGGGGCTGTAGTAGAAAATACTTAATCAAAGTGCCATGCAGTGGGACTGAACTCAGAACCATGTGGTTGGGAAGCTAACTTCTTATTACATAGCCATACCTGCTCCAGCATAATTGAGATCTGTCTATGATTTCTGCGTGGGAGGAGATTTTAACATCTGGATGCATTTCAACAGCATGTTGCAGTATCAAGTTGACTATATAAGTGAACAGGGTAACAGATACCAGATATGATGCATCCTTGGAGTATATCATTACATAATTCAAAGAAACCAATCTCTTCATTGCAAGTTCTGACATTGGTGTGAGTGCATCTCTACAGATAAATGTCAGAAATACATGTCATGTCTTTACATGTTCCAAACAACAAGAAAGTAATCACCTTGAACACCAAACACTTTGAAAAGAATAAATAATATTTTGTTTCTTAGAAACTCCTTTCTACCAGGATCTGATCAACCAGATCAGGACTACATTGAGCACCAATGTTCAGCACTTGTGAGGTCACCAACTAACTCACAAGACAAATCCCCTAGAATGTGTGGAGCTGCAGTATTGAGAGAGGTGGCTTCATGCTAAGTGTTGAGAGGCTTAAGAATGACAGAGGGATGGGAGAAGATTCATTGCTGTGAAGAAGATACATGGCTAAGCCAGTTGGAAAGAGGGAAAGGATGTCAAAGATAAGGTGTCAGAACATATCCTTAAGGTACAAGATGGTGGATAAAGAGAGAGGATAGGGAAAAAAATTAAGGACAGTTGGGCGACCTGGTTTACAAGAGTGTGAAAGGAAAGCGATGCAATGAATGGTGAACATGAGGAGAGGCATGGTCAATGGTAAATCTCAGTTTCGAGGTGAAGCTAAAAGAAAATAGAAGTGGATCAAAGAAGAGGATATGATAGGTGGCAATACATAAAGGGAAAAAGTGGAGAGCAACAGAATAATAAAATCACAGCTAGATGAGAAATAAGAAGAGTGTGTGCAGTGTGAATGGGCAGAGGGAAGAGGGATACACAATGACAAAGGCAGATGTCTGAGGTATATATGGGTAGCATTTCAGTTTCCATCTACCAAATTTTACTCACACAGCTTTATTGTCAACACATTTATCCCAAAAACTGCACAGTGTGATCAAATCAAAGATTATATAATTATATAGTTACAAAGTGAACATTTTAAGTAGACAGCCATTTCTACATCCAGATATACAAGAAAAGAAAAATGGAAATGGATTTAAATTTAATGCTGCATATAAGAATAACATTGTTAACCAAGATATAACATCAAAGCAATATACAGATATATATATATATATATATATATATATATAGTCAGCGAGTGGTGGTAAATTAAATTTCTAAAATT
>NC_068984.1:59736081-59769183 GCF_001194135.2 Octopus bimaculoides
CTGCCCTATGATTAATAATGATATTATATATATATATATATATATATATATATATATATATCCTCCCCACCCTCACTTACACGTACATGTGCCACATGCATGGGGTAAAGAATTCTCTTGAAGATAAATAAAATCAGGACTGTTTCAGAAGAAACCAGATACGCTGTTATTGCCACATATAAATTATATAAGCATATAAATTTTACCTGACTTGCTTACTGATGAAAGCATAAAGGGGGTTTGTATAACTTCATTTTACTCACAAGCACAAAACCCCACAGTGTTTCTTTACACACACACATCTACATATTATATACATACACACAACTGAGTTTTATGAAGCTATTATGAAACAAGTGAATTAGTAGAATTAGCTGAGCATTGGACAAAATGACTAACTCTATTTACTTATGTACTTTTCCAATCTGAGTTCAAATCCTGCCAGGTTTAATGTTACCTTTCACGGTTTGGGAGTCAATAAAGTAAGCCACAACACCAAACTGGGTGCAGCTGTAACTACCCAATCAATGCAGCAATTATTTTTGTCTTACCACTAACTGAGGGTATTCTTCATTCTCAGCTTTGGTCTATTCCTCATATGCATCTGCCATATCCATGTGTACGTATGTGCTTACATGTTTGTGTGCATGTATGTATCTCTTGTTTGGTGTTGGGATGAGGCCTTGTATATACTTAAAATCATCATAAATTTATAATATGACATAAAATCTTAGTTGAGATATTTTGAAATATAAAAAATGTCTCGTTTTACTAGTTTCTTTTTAATGCTAAAAGAAAGAATACAGAACAGGAGAGAAAACACCCTCTTGGGCAAGCTTGGTAGAAAGAACCCTGTTTGCTGGGATGCTCTCACTGCATTCACCTGCAGCTTCTTTCTTGCTTCTCTCTCACTGTTCTCTCTTCATGACCTCTCCATCTAGAATGCTCATGCAGCTGTCTTCCTCTGCTCTCCTCCTACCTCTATGGTCTTCTTCTCCTCATTCTACTTTCTTGTCTCACCAGCCTTTCTTTCTCTTACCACTTTCATACTCATCACTGCCCCCCCCCCCCCTTACACCTCTTTCACTGTTATCTTTGCACAGTCTCCTTACCCAAGATGCTTTTTTCTGCTTTCCAAGCACTCTCACTCCTTATTTCAATATCTGCCAGCTTCTCTTTCTCCCACTTTAACCTCTTCACAGCCTCCCTGTCTGGGATGCTTTCTCTGCTCTCCTCCCTCCCACCAACTTCTATGGTACCCTCCAACTACACTCTCCATCACCCTTCTTGCTGCATCCACCTACCGTTCCCTCACCCTCCATACATCTCCTTTCCATTGCTGTACTCTACTCTCCACACAGCTTCTCCACCTCCTTAACACCTTCTCATCTCTTCTTCTCTGGCCTACACCCACAATACTTCAAACCTCCTTCACTTCTTAACCTGGCCAACCACCATGCCCCCACCCCCTGCCCTCAATTAGCCCTGTTTGGATTCCTAACCCTACTCACCTTGTCTATCGTTCATGTTCTTTCTCCCACTCCCTTACATCTTAGACCCTTACATTTATAATATGAGATAGCATTGAATCTCCCAACACAACTCATCTCATAACCCTTACCACTGTTCCCCATCCCCACTTCATTAATATTTGACACTAATCTCTTCTTCCCTTCTCCTGGCCCTTATTCTCTCTTCCTAAAGCATAAACACTCTCCACAACCACATTCTCATAACTATAAATCTGCTTCTTTCATCGTATTACACTGAAATTAAATGAGAGCTATTATAAAACATGAATCCAAGAAAAGAAAAAAAAATGCACACAGAACCCCATGGGACTCAAACCACATATATCATAATCCAGATGACAATGCCAACCTTTGCACCAACATGACCAGGCAAACTTTCTCCACTCAAATTTGTATAAAGCATCAGTCATCAGCTAGGCTGTTTGTATCTCTCTTGCCTACCACACAAGGTCTTTGGTATTTTGTAGCACTTAACCTTAGGCTACACAAAAATCTTTCATGTTATAATTTTTATTCATCATTTAACATAGTTTACATATCTGAAATTCTTAATGTCATTATGATTTTGAAAGGACCTACAGCATACTTACATCAGTAGCATATAATAAAGAATGAAACCTTTCTGAAACTATAATCTAAAGAACAGCTTTTTGAGTTCTTTAGTAGGTAGACTGTAAGGAAGTAACTAAACAAACAACAAAAGAGTCATCTAGTTACAACAGAAGTTGGCTACCTAATATGATTTTGCTTTCTAACAGAAGCTACATAAGCATTATGCTGCTGTTTTAATTTTGGAGCAATCTCAATGAAACCCTAGAGAAATAAGGTTTTGCTTGGGTCTAGTTGTTTTCTCGAGCTATGAAATATGAGTAGCATACCAGAGCAGAAGGGAATCCTAAGGGGGTGAATAGAGAAAGTGCAGGCTCTTGCTTTTAAAAATAACAGAAATAAGCCAAATTTAAAAGCAAAAGTTTATTTGTGCAGTAATTTAAAATACTGGATTTAGTTTATCAGAATAATAAAATATAAATTATTTTCAACTCAATTCTACATTCTTCTTCTTATTTTCAGATTTTATATTATTATTTATTAATGATTTCTTACAAGGACAGAAAGAAAAATCTCTAAGTTTGCAGGCTACAATCAGTACAGTGAATCTCAGGGTGCTAGAGTTGCAGTAACAGTTGAATGCCAGACAAAAATGTTTAAGGCAGCAAGCTGGCAGAAATGTTAGCATGCCGGGCGAAATGTATAGCGGTATTTCGTCTGGTGTTACGTTCTGAGTTCAAATTCCACCGAGGCCGACTTTGCCTTTCATCGTCGATAAATTAAGTACCAGTTATGCACTGGAGTCGATGTAATCGACTTAATCCCTTTGTCTGTCCTTGTTTGTCCCCTCTGTGTTTATTTAGCCCCTTGTGGGCAATAAAGAAATAATTAAAAATATGTTTTATATTTAGTTTTATAATTTTATATTTTGAGTTTAAATCTCAACAAGATCAACTTTGCATTTCATTTCCTTGACATTAATAAAAAAATGTACAATATACTGTGTGCAATTTAATTGATTACACACCTCCCTTGAAAATTTGTGG
Source organism: Octopus bimaculoides (assembly GCF_001194135.2). Taxonomy (NCBI): domain Eukaryota; kingdom Metazoa; phylum Mollusca; class Cephalopoda; order Octopoda; family Octopodidae; genus Octopus; species Octopus bimaculoides. The sequence goes on from NC_068984.1 coordinate 59,739,209, forward strand.
TCCTGTACCAATATAAGACATTCTTATGAATTTAAATTATTGACATACGGTTAAAATGCTGATGGTTCATAATCTACCAAAATCCACTCATAATCTACAATAACCCAGCGCTATTAATAGAAGACACTCGCTCAAGGTGTCACACAGTGGGGCTGAACCTGAGATCAACCAAAAAAAGAATCAATCAAAAGCAGATGCAATTGAAAACCACTTCTTTTTTGAAGAATAGATAGCACAGAACTAAGAATTTGACTAAAGGGAATCACACCAACTTACAACAAATGTCACACCTTTAACCCCTTTTGCTATATTAGAGCATAATTAACATGAAATTTTGATGAAAGGTTTTAATTTAGATCACTAACGGGATGCATTCTCAGGTGGATTGATAAACCAATCTTTGGTTAACAAACTAAAAATCATACAAACACAAACACTCTCTCTCTCTCCCTCTCTCTTTCAATCTCTTTCTCTCTCTTTCTCTAAACATAATACTGTGACTATTAAAACTTTGATACTGCGGCTGTTCTGTTAAAATTTACTCTAAGAGCTAATACCAGTTTTATTTTGTAATTTGCCAGGTCACACACAACCTTCAAGTTTTAATGTGGTGTCATCTGAAGGTGAACTTAGGGTGATATCTTGCACATCTAAAGATAAGTGATGTTAACAGGACAACATTGTTGAATTAATTAAATGTTGGGGCAGACTTTCATGCAGAGAATGTAGGTTTAAAACTAGGTGCTTAGGATGCTGTTTATATTGTTGTTGTGGTAGAGATTGGTTTAGCCCAGCTCAGTCTGCATGAGCAGACTCTCGGTCAAAAGCATTTCAGCAAATGAACATTCTGTCCTAGAATCATGAAATTAAATCAACTCTTGTACACTACTACTACTACTAATCATAATGATGATGGTGAGAATAATAATAACAACATCCACCACCACCACCAACAACAACAACTACTACTGTGTACCTAGAACTACATTATCCAATGTTTTCTTATTTTAAAATCATCATCATCATCATCATTTAACGTCCATGTTTTCTGTTTGTTTATATATGAAGCAAGATTCTAACTATGTAGAGCATTCAATATAATGTTGGCGCCACTCAGATTATTGAAACATATTCAACCTGCTTCAAACAGGAAATATAATAAGAAAGTAAAAAAAATTTTTTTTTTAAGTATTAAAAAAATTCTTCCGCAGTTCTTCAATATCTCACAAACCAGGATTCTTTTTAAATAGTTACCAAGAAAAATTTCATATGAAATTAAATCAACTCTCATATTCTGCTGCTGCTATTACTACTTATTTTATCAAATCTGGAAGAATGGAAAGTAAAGTCCCCTACCCAACCACCATCACACACACGCACAAAAGTGAAGAATATAGAGAAATATGAATTACAAAAAAATATGGATACTATGAAGCATTCATTTAGATTCTATACTGATGGCACCCATCACCCAGTCAAGTATTAGAAATAGCAGTCATATCACCCTCAATTCCTACTCCGTCATCTTAGAAAAGAAAGATGCCTAAAAAATGTAGAATCGGTATGGCTGGTTTAAATGCAAAAGGGTTAAAGTTATCATGAGCCATTCTTTTCCAAGCTAATAATATACTCAGCATCATTGTCTTGATATAACTTGATGTGTGTGTGTGTGTGTGTGTACACATATACATAGGTGTGTATACATAAGAGTATTTGATGGTGTATGCGTGTATGTCTATGTGACAGCATGTGTGTGTGTGTATATATACATGTATGCATAATGGTGTGCATATGTACGAGGTGCATTCAAAAAGTATCTAACTTCATTATTTTCTCACCAAAACTAATGCCACATGGGCAAAGTCCTTTGGGTGGGAGGTGATGCCACCCTTTCTGAGTGTGCATGAAAAGTTTTGAGCCAGTAGGACACGTCAGTTCCCAGCTGTTATACCCAAAGTGCAAACATGAAATGTGTGCTTGTCAGATTTTGGTTTTCAAGCAAGATGACTGAATGCATCAAGCAGAGATATTGCATCAAGTTTTGAGAAAAGCTTGGTGATACTCAAGCTCACATTACCCAGAAGATTCAGCAAGCCTTTGGTGATGATGCCATGGGCAAAACTCAGATCAAGGAGTGGTACAACTGCTTCAAACATGGGCACACCTCAGTGGAAAGTGAGGCATGCTCAAGCAGACCATTCACAAACCAAAATGCGGAGTCAACTGAGAAGGCATGGTGAATAGTCATAGAAAACCATTGTGTAACAAGGGAACTGCTCATGGGGTGGGAATAAGCACAGAATCAGTGCATTCCATTGTAACAGAGGATTTGTGCATGTGGAGGGTGTTGGTGAAATTCATCCCCATGGTGTTGGCAAAACAGTTGAAGCAACTCTGCATGGAAATCACTCAAGACATGCTGGACTGTGCAAACTATGATCCAGAATTCATGAAGACTAACGTCACAGGCAATGAGACATGAGTTTATGATTACGATCTTTAAACCAAGTTCCAGTCCTCCCAGTTGAAGCATCTGTCATCACTAAGGCCCAAAAAGTACAACAGATTCACAGCAATGTAAGGGTAATGTTGACCTGTTTTTTTACTCCTGTAGTATCGTGCATCATGAATACACACCACAAAGCCAAACAATCAATGAGGAATATTACCTGGAGATTATTTGTCATCTTGGTGAGGTTGTGCCTTGAAAGCAGCCAGACATGTGGCTGGTGAAGAATTGGCAACTTCACCATGACAGTGTACCTGCTCATTCTGTCCACACAATCCAGGCTTTCCTGGTCAAGTACAGCACTTTACTTGTTCGACAGGCTTCCTACTTTTTCAACTTGTCAAGGTGTGGCTTCTGGCTTTTCCTCAAACTGAAAAACTGTGTTGAAAGGGAAGCGATTTGAGTCACATGAGGGAACTTATGAGAAAAGCAATGGCAGAGCTCCATAGCATTCTAGAGAAGATGTTCCAGAGGTTACTAACGGTGGCAGAATCGTTAGGAGAAGTGCATGAACTCCTAAGGGGAGTATTTTGAAGGGAATTAAATAAGATTTGTGAAATGTACAAAATGGTTTTTTTTTTTATGGCCAGAGGTCAAATACACTTTGAATGCACCTCATATGAGATGGTGCAAATGTGTGTATGTCTGTGTGATAACAAATATGTGTGTATGTGATGGTATGTGGGAGTGAGTGATGGAGCTGATTGCTTGCAGACAACTATTTAAATTAATTTATTTCATGTAGAACAAAAATTGACTTTTCAAGAGAAAAAAAATGAAAAAAAGTCTTTCTTTTTAATCTTTTGTTTATTTCTAAGATAAGAAAAGGAAGAGAGTACAAGATTAGCTAGATAAAGCAAATTAAGTGACTGCTGACTTTTAAACTAATTAAATAAATATAGATAGAATAAAATAAACTAAGTGCATAAAAATAATAACAGCACTTATTGACTGAAATTTCATCAGATATTTATAGCGTTTCACAAAACATTTACATTTCGTTTTGGAGGAAGTCAACTTCAGAATAGAAATACAGTTTGTACAAAACAAAGTAGCAGTGGATGGTGGAATGAAGGAATATAACTGATTAAAAAAAAAACAAAAAAACACACACACACACAAAGCAAGAGAATTACTGAAAAAAAAATCTTTGTACTAGGTATCCAATATTTTATTATACAACATTCCAGTTCCGAAATGTCTGGTGCAAAGTATTAGCATAATGAAAACAGATCTTCTTTAAGTTGATAAAGAAAGAAGAAACTTGTTTAAACTGGAAGTAAAATGATAAGCAGAAAGTAATAGATATGTTATATCTGATGTTGAAATAATATTGAGATAAACCTTTATGCATAAAACGCCGAATATATCTAACACAATGGTATAGGTAATTAGAGATTAAGAGAAAAAAATTGGGTGATGGTGAGAGATGCTGAAATGAAAAAAAATCAAAGGAGGAGGATAAAGAGAATGATTACGATGAGGAAGAGGTGAGGTGGACCACAACATGTTGATGAAATCTTTTATAACCGAAGCAGAAAGATATGTATTTTGCAATTTATCTCTCTTCTTTTAGTTTTTTCTGCTTTTAATGCTAACTTATCAGTTTGGTTTACCTCGGATTACAGATTTCTAATAATAGCCAGTATAAATGGAGACTTGGAAAACTTAAAAAAAAAAAAAGCAAAATATAAAATCTGACAAGCACATACCAGAACTTAATGAAACAGTCAACATAATTCCATTAAAAAAATCATCTTTAAAAACATAGATAAAATAATTACACCAGGTTTACAAACTTACATTGTTTACTTAACGTTATGACACTCACACACACACACACACATTTCTTTGACGCATTAGCATTTGTTCAAAAGAAATGGAATAATCAAGTGAATCAACTCTAGTATATGACTGGTACATCTATAATCAGCATCAACATGGGTTAAACTGAGAACTAGTTTTGCCAAAATTAAATTCCATATTAATTTATTCGAAAACAACTATTCTTCAAAATAAAGACCATCATAATGTATTTAGCTTAATCATTTATGAGCTTGGCATTTTCATTGACCTATTGACATATAAATAGATAAATACATAAATAAATAAATAAACTAAAAAAATATGAAGGATGATGGCAAAGAAGACATTTAGCTGAAACAGTTCAAGAGTGTTAAGAATACTGAATGTGTGTGTGTGTGTGTGTGTGTGTGTGTGTGTGTGTGTGTGTGTGTGTGTGTGTGTGTGTGTGTGTGTGTGTGTGTGTGTATGTGTCTGTCTGTCTGTCCATCTATATGTATAAATATTTGTGTGTGCATTCTCATCCAAGTTCATTTGTTTTCTGGATGGATACTTCTGTGTACTGCCTTGGGCAAGAGCCTTCTATTGTAACCACAGGTGGGCCAGTGTCTTATGGGTGTAGCAGATAGATGGAAATTGTGCAGAAGACCATTTTATATATGCATGTGTGTGTTTATATCAGCATGAAATTGCTTGACATTTACTTCAGCAGTGACGATTATGTCTCTTACAGACAAAATGCCCAGCAGCAGTTCAACATGTTAAAGCCTGGAATAAAGTACCTTACTTATAAAACCAGTGAGGGTTGGTGCAAGGGCATCTGACCATAGAATCCTGTCTGAAGAAGTCATGCCTAATTCGTGACAGCATGGAAAAGTGGATGTAAAAACAAAGATGATGAAATATGTGTGTGCATTCAGATATGACAGCTGTGTCGGTGTGGACATGGATAACATGTGCTGGTTAAGAATGTGCTGACACAACTGTGATAGGCATAAACATGGTTGAGTGCTTAAGAAGCTCACTTCCCAATCACATAGTTTCAGGTTCAGTCCTACTGTGTAGCACTTTGGTCATGTGTCTTCTGCAATAACTATGGGCTGACCAAAGCCTTGAGTGGATTAGGTAGATGGAAACTCAAAGAAGCCATTGAGTGTGTGTGTGTGTTTATGTGCACATATGTTTGACTCCTTGTCTTGATATTCATTGATAGTTGTAAATGAACATCATCATATAGGCAGTGCCTTTTGTTTCCAATTGTTCATGAAAGCATTTCTATAGGGAAATATTAACTCACTTGGAAACATGAGTGTTGGTAGTAAGAAGGGCATCTGGTTGCAGAAAATCTGTCTCAATGAATTTCATCAGAGCCATGCAAGCATGGAAAAGTGTATGTTGATGAGAAATATACAAAAAAGAAGAGAGTAAATGATACCTGTATCAAAGAAAATGAGGGGGAAAAGTGGTGTGATATGTTTGGATATTAAGACATTGGGCCTCAGGGGTAAGACAACACAATCAAGAAGAGTGGTGAAACGATGTACTTGAAAATTGCACAGCCCAAGTTAATATAGAATAGGAAAGATATAATTATGACGATGATATAAAAAGTAAATTAAGCATATATCAAGAAACAGATATCTCTTACAAAATATTTGTTCTAAAATTAAAAGTTGATATATGGTGGGGAGAGGAGAGAAAAAAAACCACTATCTGATTAATGTTTGAGCAAAAGTAGTCACAAAATAATTTTTTAAAAAAACATTAAAATTTAAATAAAAACTAATAAGACTACTAATGAAAGTTTATGAACATAGTTCAGTTTTTTGAATAGTTATGTGATGGTTGAGAGTGTCAGAACGCAACAGCTATTAATCTGCATTAACAGCTGGTTGGTTGATATAGTTCCTGTTGCAGTTCTAAATGAACTAATCAGCTAATTGACTGAGAAATAATTAGAAGCTATATGTCAAGATAATCACTTCTATCCTGGAGATCCATCTTAATTGATTAGAGAAAGAGAGAGGATGGGAATATATGAAGTGTATATATTAAAAAAAAAAAAGATTGTATAAAAGAAAAAATTGCAACACTATCAATAATAGACAAATTTTGTTGATGGTTCAATGACTGCAAGTAATGTTAGACTCTTTGACCTTCTTGCATTTGCAGGTTTCATTTGAATTGCAGTGCAGTCCGAAGACTAGTGTATTTATTAATTATATATAATAAATTAATTAAATAAATGTCTTACAGATATAAACATTATTATGCTTCTTATAGCTGGTGGCATATTGAACAATATTCTGCTATAGATAGTATCCTTTATTCTTATTAACAAAATACTAGGTTGAGGAAAAAGTTTGTGTGCTGTGTTAAATTAATGCTTTTTTTATATATATTTTTGTGGTGTCATGTCACGTTCAATGGTGACTCACTGTTGAAAATTACCCAAGACTTGTTCATTGAAAACGCGCTTTGTTTCAACAAGACAATGCAAAGCTGCATACTGCCAGAAAGACCAGCAACAAGATTGAAGAATTGGACAGTGTGGAAGTTCTGCTGCATCAGCCTACAGTACAGACATTACTCCATCTGACTACAGTCTCTTCCAATCAATGTAGCACTTTATGAAAGGTTGCCGATTTGAGTCATTTGATGAAGTTGAAGAAGCTCGTCAAGAATTTTTCGATTCAAAGCCAAAGGATTGGTACTTTGACCAAATTCAAAAGCTTGCAGATCATAGGCAGAAGGTTGTAGAAAATGACGGTCTTTATTTTGAAGAATAGTTGTTTTCAAATAAATTCTTTCATAAAAAATCATTATTTTAAAACAGCGCACAAACTTTTTCCTCAACTTAGTAGTTTGTGAGTGTGTGTGTGTGTGTGTGTGTGTGTGTGTGTGTGTATCTATGTATGTAAGTATGCATGTATGTACATATATCTATAAATATATATAATCATAGTTTAGCATTCACTTTTTATTTATGTGTGTGTGTGTGTGTGTCCTTGTCTTGACATTGCCAATAATTGTTAACAAAACATTAGTCATACAAGGAGTAATTTTTTGTTTGAAAACTGTGAAAACATGTCTAGACAGCTTGGAAGCAGATGAGTGTTGGTGACAAGAAGAGCATTCTACTACAGAAAATCTGTGTCAAGCATGGAAAAGTAGACCCTAAAATGATGATAATATATACAGTGACACCTTCTCATCTCCTTGTCATTCACTATTACTCAAGCCATTTATATAAAATAAGATGGTAAGGGACCTATCAGCGTTCAATCACTCTACCACACTCCTCATCACTCTGCCTCTCTTACTCATCATGAAGCTAATGTATAAAACAATGCATTGAACTTATTGTACTCCTTACACTTAACCTTGACATTTTCTGTAGTGCTAGTTATTGCTCTCTCTCTGACCACAATTGCTGTTTCTACCATCATACTCTTGCTCTCTTCACCTACCCATCTTAACTCATCTGTTCACTCTCTCTCCTCTATACATCTCTTTGGTCACATTCTGAAACATACAGGTCTTAGAGTGGTGAGTATTCTTTGCTCTCACAGTGTACAAGGCAATGCTTTTCAGGTTAACATCACAATAAAATGAACCCAGTACATGCTGTAAAATGGTTGGTGAATGAATTGCAAAAGCATAAGGTTAGGAGGATCTTTTAGTCATGTCTTAGTAAAGACATGACAGCTCTCTAATGCTGGTGTCATGATAAAATGCACCAAATACACTGATGTGATTAGTGATAGAAAGGGTATCTAACCATAGAAGCCAAGCCCAAAATCCTCCAACCTGTCTACAAAAGCAGTGGTCCCCAATAAGAACTGACTTGGATCATAATGATTTACCCAGCCCATACCAGCATGGAAAGCAACTATAAAGATGATGATGATGATGATGATATCTGTATCACTTTCAATTTCATTTTTCTTATTGGAATTATATTTTAATTCCTAGAAACTCCTAACATTGAGGTTTGGCAAAACAATAGTAGTTGGTTATTTAGTGGAAAGAAAATAAATGTCGAAGTTGAATTTGTATTGAGTAAATAATGATTGTATTCTCTCTCTAACATTTCCATTCTTACTCACCTTATATTATTTAACACTACACATACACTTGAACTTTTTTATTTCTAATGTTTAAATACCACATAGATAAATATTGATTTTTATCTTAGTGGCCTCATTTAGTTCTGGTTTCTCTTTGAAATATCAATCTAATGGGTTTAAAAAGTAGTTACTAAACTGAAATTATCTCCTTCCTCCTTTCTTCTTTAGATTTTCATTTAAAATTGTTGTTTCTAACTTTCATATAAGGCCACAAAATATATAGTTAATTGTATCAATTCTGGTACAATACTGGATTGAATGGATAAAAGGCAAAATAAACTGATGGGATTTGAACTTAGAATGGGAAAATGATGTAACAAAATGGTACAAAGCATTTAGTCAAGCACTTTACTATTTCACTTTCTTCCTTTTTGTGTGTGTGTGAAATAATGGCTTGCTACTTTATTGTTTAGTTAGTAGAAAAAGCAGTGCCCAAGAATCTCTACAAGGCCTCCAAGACTGGCAAGAAGCCAGGAAGATATCCCGGCCTGAATACTTCCAACATTAATGGATTCCACAAAAGGTAGTCAAGGAACAGGTGGTAGTGTTAAGCCAGGTGATGGGTTAACTCTACCACACAAGTAGGCCACAACAGGATTTGAACTCCAAGAGCAAAGCACTGGAACAAATACTGTTGGGCATCCAGTCCAATGTTTTAACAATTTCACCAACCCACCTTTCTAGACTAATACATTATCACCCCATGAAGGATGAAAGGTAATGTTGAGCTTGGCAGGATTTGCACTCAGAATGCAAGAAGCCAGACTAAATAACTCAAGTCATTTCACCTCATGTTTCAACTCTGCCAATTCACTTTACTTATCTAATAAGCCAATGTTGAAAAGGATGGTTAAACCTGGTTATTATATCAGCTCCTTCTGACATGGCAACAAACTGGCAGAATTATTAGAGCATTAGAAAAGTGCTTTGCAGTATTTCTCCAGGCTCTTTATAGTCTGAGTTCAAACAACACTGTGATCAAATTCACATTTCTGGCATGATTAAAAAAAGTACCTGACAAATATTAGGGTTGATGTATTCCCTCCCTTCAAAATTGCTGGTTTTGTGTCTAAATTAGAAATTATATTCCTTCTGGTGATGCATATATGTACTTATTAATCTTGGAAAACAAAACAAGTTGATCTCAGTTGGATTTCAAAAGAAAACTAAGAAGATGATCGCAACAAAATACCAGAAGTAACTAGCCTAAATATATCTGTTGCAACTTTGTCTCAAAACACCTCTAACAATAATGGTTTGATATTCTGCTAGAAAAATCAAGAAATTCATGCATCCATATCGAAAGTAATGTAAATTTCTATGGGTTTGACTTCCTGGCACAATGAAAGCAGATGAAAAGAACAGAGAATCATATTTAGGGAACAAATAACAAAAAAGAATTTAGATGCAAATAGATCAAAGATAAGTAATGTTTAGAGGGCACTAACCAAATATCATTAACCTGACAAAGTAATCAAAATTGTAAAAATTACAGCCTTCAGAGGCAAACAAGAATAAATGATATGGAAAAGAAAGTACAGAAGCTTTCTCAGTATATATATATCAAAACAAGTAAAATTATAAATGACTCCAATACCCACAAGAGACTTAAGAGCAGATCATCATCTATGATTTATTACATAAAACGAGGTGGGGAAGATACAGCCATCATTGGATGCTAGTCTAATGAAAGCAAAGTTCCAGGATGATGTGATTTCTATTCATGACAGCTGTGTGAACTGAAGCATATAGAATTAAGTATGCTACTCAATTACACAGCACTATGCCTACAGTGGATATGAACCTATGTTCTATAAGTTGGTAATCTAATACCACCTTATCATCAAACCAATGAAGTGGTAATTAAGAAGCTGGACCTGAGACCAATAGCAATAATTTCAGAAAAGGATAATTTTATCCAACATTTTGAGGTTGATCGTCAATAAAATAGTGAACATTAACTGATACAATACATTAGCACAGGTATATTTTCCTTGTGCTACATAATTCAAATTCTGTCATCAGCTTCTTTACATTTCATTCTATCAAGATGTACAAAATAAATACTAATGAAACTGCAGCTTCTTTTGGATTAGGTATAAAGGCCCTATATATTTAGAAGAATGGAGAGTAAGATGCATGCATTTCCCAAGGGTGTTAGCAATATGAATGAAAGTAAATTAGCTTAAAGGAGGAATTGAAATTGTGTCACAATTTCAGCTTGAGGAGAGCTTACATCTTGTTCTTTGCCACAAGTACCAACAGTATAGATATTTTAACATAAGCACAAGATATCAGGTTTATTAGGGAAAAAATTACTTTAAGGGTCTCTTAAGTCTAATGAGATTTTAAGAGTTTGCGAAATTAATATTACTGATATCCAGTTTGAACATTTGCAGGCTAAGCCTGTAGATGATAGACCAAGGACCAGCTGATGGTATTAAGCTAGGTAATGAAAGAAACCTATCATTTGCTGTATATCTCCCAAGCAAAGACAATTAACTCTCAAAGGCTCAAATAGATGGTTAATAAAAGTAAAGTATTAGGTATTAGTTAAATTTATGTAAATACTTTATTCTGGGATGATAAAAGTGCCACTTAAATGGCCAGTGATATGACTTATGTCAGATAACCTTCTTAGGTTTCAGTCAGTTCCAGCAATATTTAACCTTTTAGCTGTCATATTTCTGATGAGAAAGTTAATTTTGAAAATAATGAAGAATTCAATAAAATAACTTTGTCATAATTAAACTGGTGTTTAGAACATAAATTAATGTGAAATTTTGATAAAAGGCTTTAATTTAGATAATTTGAAACAGAAAATTTGTATCATAATACAAGTAGGCTGGAATCAAAAGAATTAACTTAATAACACCCTGTAGCCTTACTGACTAAAATGAAATATTCTTCCTGCTTGAAAAAAGTGGAATAAACAGAGGCCCCACAATCAAAGCTGCATTTTTCACTTAGCAACATCATGTTACTAAAGGTTTGGCCATTGAACTGTGCTACATTCATGTAATAACATTTAATTCCCTCTAGGCATTTTTGTTTTTAATTGTACTTAGACTTAATGGGGTAAAAACATTTTTTTGTTTTTCTTCAAATTATGAAGTAAACATTCAGTGAACAGTGTCAATAATTGTATATTTATTTATAGGGTAAATTACGATTGTGATTATCAATTTCAGAAACACTTATGAAAAGTTCTATAAAAGATTGTTCCTGATAAAGACTAATAATGCATATAATAAATCTCAGGAGGCACAGTCTACAAATTAACTGGCAAGCTAAAAACAGCAAGTGTAATTGGCAGGAGTAAAGTTAAACAGTATATAGAGTAGAATTACAAGTGCAGTTTGTTCTGTCAAGCAGAATATTACTTTGGTAAGATTTCTCACAACAAACAAAACCACTGCCTGCTGAATTACATTCCTATATTATTGCACTTCTTTAACCTAAACAATTTCTTTTCTCTATTATAAGGCTATTAAAAAGTTATTAAAATGTAGCAGTGGAGCATAATCCAGCTCACTCCTCTGGATAAATTATTAAGCGCTGACTAGAATGCAATGGAATTCACAAAGGCTCTTCAGAAATTACTCAACAGCAGCAGTAATGACACAATACTCTTCAGTACCTTAATATAAAAGCCAATGAGTCAGTTGTCTGGTTATAGGAAAGTTTGTTGAGAATAATTAAAGTATTGTCCTGGAGAATTTCAGCTTTTTCTATATCTACACAGCAATTCATGAAAAAAAAAAGACAATTCCACATTCTATAATTACTCTTTAATGTAGTTTCATTATCTGTATTAAGAAAACACATTCAATCTATGAAAAAGTTACTTCCATGAAACTCTCACTACTTTAGTGGAGATAACCTTTCATGGATTTAATATTTATCACATCAGCAAACAAAGAAAAATTATACATAGAAAGGGCAGCCATGTACAAACATACAGACATAGAAATATAACTTTCAAAGATGTTTATTATTTAGCCACCAGTTCAGACTTGACTGAGCAGATCTATGATGAAAAGTAGTCCAACAATCACCATAGTCTTTTCTTTTAAAGACAACAGAATGTAATTTGCCCCTTTCACATTCAGATTACTCTCAAATGTAATGCATATTTATACACTTAGTTTTTGATCAATCATGCATTATCTTATAGCTTCAAGATTTCAATGATGCGACTATTTTTAGAATGACACTATAGGGTAGCTGTGAGAAGCCAGATCTGGTTGGTTTGAATATAAAACAAGGAGAATATTTAGGGTTGAATATGGCCAGTTTAAATGCTAAAGGGGCTAAAATGGTTAATTACAGAATAGTCAGTCTTCAACAACAGCATAAATTTGAACTGTATGTTTTTTTTTTTGGCTTTATCTAAAACATTTATTCTGATGTAAAGACAATTAAGAATACTTGAATTATAAATATATAAAAAAAAAAGTCTTAGAGAGAACTACTTTGAATATTTGCTCTATATTTAAAATTAACCACTTCTTAAGAATAGATTGAAATTAATTACTGTTTTATAATTGACTGTAATTTGCTTAAGTGATGTATCAGATAAAGCAGAAGTGAAGGCCACTAACATATTAAAAAAACTTAGCTTATTATATTTATTTTTTTGTTACTACTGAATCAAAATATCTTTCATAAAAATGTAATTCAAGGCTTTAGGAAATCTATACAAATGTTTGAGATCTTTGAAAGAATGTGTTATAAATTTGTTACACACTAGTATAAATAATAAAACAAGGTAAGGGTTTTCTACATTACACTTGCTTGGCACAATCCTGTCACACTAGCTTCTGTCAAACTGTCCAACCCATGCCAGCATGGAAGGTAGATGTTGATGATAATGATATCTGTAGTTGTACATCCAGGTTTCTAGAGAATTTAAACAGTGTCTGCAGAATAGCGGAAAGCTGTAAGAGTGATCTCATCTGTGTATGAAGCTAACCATATGTTTCAAGGCAGTGTGGGAAGGTCATGTACATACTGATTGAAAAGAGTAGGTGAGAGGACAGGCCCTTGTGGTACTCTATTCATGAAAAGGGAGTTTATAAGAGCATTGTTCTATATAAGCTTGGCAGCTTAACAGTTTGCTAGCCAGTATCATTTTGTGTTGTTTTTTGTTTTTTTTTAAGATGGTGCTGAATATTTTTCTGTTTGAGTGGATAGCAGGGAATGTAGTTGAAAGCATTATTGATATTGATGGAAATCAAAATGGTATGTTCCAGAGGTTTTCTATTGTTGAAGTTATTGTGTATTTTCTATGTTAGGCTTGAAACCAGTGTGGTGATTGAGTATAGTTGTCTGAATCTGTGTTGCAATTTAGAGAGGGGGAATGTATGGGATAGTGATGTTAAGAATCAGCCCTTCTACAATTTAGAGAATGTATTTGGAAGATGGATCTGAATATTTTTACTTCACTTGGTTTTTGTTGGGCTTTAGAACTGTTATAATTTGCCAAGATGTCAGACTCTGGAAATTTGACAGTATTTGTATGAGTAGATGTAGATATTAGTAAGTTCAATGATTCCTTTAGGTTCTAGGTGCTTAAGAAGTTTGTTTCCAGCTACATGGTTCCATATTTAGTCCCACTGTGTGGCACATTGGGCAAGTGTCTTCTACACCCCCAGGCCAACCAAAGCCTTGTGAGTGGATTTGGTAGATGGAAACTGAAAGAAGCCCATTATGTGTGTGTGTCCGTCCTTATCTTGACATTGTTTGATATTTGTAAATGATTGTCTTTGTCATACAAGCAGTGTCATTCGTTTCTATTCTGCAAGAACATGTCTGACCATAAGGAAATATTACCTTGCTTGGAAACGTGTGAGGGTTTGCAATAAGGAGAGCCATCTGGCTGTAGCAAATTTGCCTCAATAAACTCTATCCGAGGCATAGAAAAGTAAATGTCAAAATTTTAAGGATGATGATGAGATTTTGGTTTTTTTTTCTTTACTTTCCTTCTGCTTTTTGAGTGTCTGATGATGAATGGAAAGTGGGGTGAATTGCTGCATGATGGGATGTGGGCCAGATGGCAAGAGAAACTACAACTAACAAGTTCAGAAGAGTAGCTGTTATTACAATAACAACAGAAGAGACAAAAATAGGAAACAGCAAATCTGTAGACAAGTGTTTCTAGAATGATGGTAAGTGAATCATTGTCAGTCGGTCAAATATAGACAATGTTCAGAAAATGGTGCCAACAATGATTAGAAGGCTCTTGATCTATAATGAGTTCTCACATTTGAATAGATTTTTGTAAAGTATGTTTAAATGAAGTGACTCAATACATGCCTAGGATTTATTTTATCAATCCAAGTAAAAGAGAAACAAAATCGACTCTGGTGAGATTTAGTGTAGAAGGAAGGATAAAACTATACAGGACATTTAATTTATGTTAGTCCAGTAATATGTTTCTGCTATGTTACTGGCTTCCCCACTGGTTAATAGTATTGAACTACTCTAATACAATAGTCTGCCATTGCATGTGCTGCTGGGAGATATGGAGTTGAAAGAATAAAACAATACAAAATTTAAAAAAAAATTTTTAATTTTCTTTTTATGAAATGTTCTAAGGATGTATTTGTAAGTCTGAACTATCTTGTGAAATCCACAGGTCCAAAGCTAATGTAAGGACTTAGTCAACACTGAGTTACTACAATGGTCATGAGGTTATGGTAGTGATTGGACTTCTGACATTTAGAGGGTTTTAAATTTGAATCAAGCTATACTAGGCTATTTATTATCACAGCTACTGTACTGTGCTTCAGCACAATAGTCTAATAAGAAAATATCCTTGATATTCATTGTTCAATCCTGTTTTCACAAAATTGTTTTCCTTCTCAATGTTACAGAGCAAATAAATGGCACTCACATCTAGTAAAGAACAAAAAACACATATCACATAGTAAGCTTGAAAATGCAGCAGCTGGACAACTATGGAATGAAGTCACTAGTAAAAAAAACTACATTAACATGAACATGATTCTTGTACACACTACAATAAAGACATCTTTGATAGAATGGATGAAATTTAGCCAAGCCTCACTCAAATCAATGAATGCTTTCTCCAGTTATTTTCCTTGCCCTCACATTTACATATACACACTCATGTACAAATACACACACACACACAACTGTAGTTTTTATCTTATTATTTCATGAAATAAAAGCAGAAATAAAAGGAGCTTTGATGAAACAGAAATCAATATTTTGCCAGTTAATAGTTTCCATCAATCTGGTAACTAAATTTTCATTCAGATACCAAAGACTATTCCCCCCACACTACAAACACCAACAGTAATAATAGCAGAAGTAGTAGTTTAAACAGGTCAGCAAAGAGTAGTTTGTTTTCAGCTGTCTCTAGCCTCCGTCATTTCATCTGCAAGACCATGAAAGTTTTCATTATTTCTACAATGAACATATATTGATTGGTGGGACTAATAATTAATAATAATGATGACGATGTTTCTAATTTAGGCACAGGACCTGCTATTTTGAAGCCAGCAGGAGAATAACTAATTACATTGTTCTCAGTACTTGACTGGTACTTCATTATATCGATCTCAGAAGAATGAAAGAATTGTTGAGCCTAGTACATTTTGAAGGGATACAATTAAATGCTGCAATGCATTTTGCCTGCCACTCTGCTAATTAATCTATCATCAAAATGATGATGATTATAATTTTTATTGGCTAAACAGTCCAAGACATTGAGGACAATACAAGGATGAAAAGTAGAGTTTAGAGCAAAGAAAAAGATATCAAATAAAGCATAGGATATTATAATAATAATAATAATAATAATAATAATAATAATCCTTTCTACTAGAGGCACAAGGCCTGAAATTTGGGGAAAGGAACAAGGCAATTACATTGACTCCAGTGTTTCACTGGTACTTAATTTATGGACCCCGAAAGGATGAAAGGAAAAGTTGATCTCAGTGGAATTTGAACTCAAAACATAAAGACGGACAAAATACCAGGAAGCATTTTGCCTGAGGTGCTAACGATTTTGTCACCTCACCACCTTATAGTAATAATCCTTTCTGCAATAGGTGCTGGCATTGCTATGTGTTAAGAAGGTTGCTTACCAGCCACATGGTTCTGGGTTCAGTCACCATTGTGTGCTATCTTGGACAAGTGTCTTCTACTATAGCTTCAGGCCAACCAAAGCCTTGTGAGAGGATTTTGTAGAGGGAAACTGAAAGAAGCCCATCATGTGTGTGTGTGTGTGTGTGTGTGTGTGTGTGTTTTTGTCCCCACCACCACCCACTACTTGATAACTGGTGTTGTTTTTTTTTACATCCTCTAACTTAGCAGTTCAGCAAAAGACTGACAGAATAAGTACTAGCCTTTAAAAGAAATAAGTACTGTGGTCAATACATTCAACTAAAAATTCTTCAAGGTGGTGCCCCAGCATGGCCACAGTCTAATAACTGAAACAAATAAAAGATAAAAGGTACAAGGTCTGAAATTTTAGGGAAGAGGACTAGTCACTTACATCGACCCCAGTACTTGTGCTTTATTGACTTGTGTTTTTAATTGAGGCACAAAGCTAGCAATTTTAGGGGGAAAAGGGGTTAGTCACATCAAATCTGGCACTTGATTGGTACTTCATTTTATTGGTCTCAAAAGGATGAAAGGCAAAGTTGACTCTGGAGGTAGTTGAACTAAGAACAAATGTCACAAAGCATTTTTTACTAACTCTAACAATCCTGAGGCCAGAAATTTTAGGGGAAAAGAATACTTGATTCAGCTGACCCCAATACTTGAGAGATACCTTGAAAGTATGTAAGGCAAAGTCAACTTCAATGGGACTGACTTTACCTTTCATTTAGAAATACTAATGATTTATTTTATAAAAGAGTAGCCAATTCTTCCACAAATCATACCCAAATATCTTGCAAAAGAGAAGGACATATTCTAATGCAATTTTAGCAACACTAAAAAAGACAGGATGGTCCTGGTTGGAATACATTTCATCACAGGTTTCCAAAACAACAACAACAAACTCTGAGATTTTGATATGAAACTGAAATTTTCAAGAAGATGAAATATAGTTAGTAGCACTATATCTTAGGCAAGTATCTTCTACTTGTCATCACATGTTGACCAATACCTTGTCAGTGAATTTTAGTAAAAGAAAACTATACAGCTGCCTATAAATATGCAAGCCTAAAATAAAAAAACAAAAATACAAACAATCACAGGAATATGATGAACCAATTTTGATTTTATCAATTCCTTTATATAAGAACTTCAATATGTAACCTTAACTGCATGGAGTGTATTCTGTGAAAATAAAATTGAAAATTTTCTTTTACTAACCAATAATGATTCACAATATCTGCAAGAAAGAATCACTTGAGTCATTAAATAAACATCTCTTAAGAGACTGTGCATTTGTTTAACCTGCTAGGAATCATACCCCACTGTCTTAAATGATACACTGGATGATATTGTCCTGGTCTGAGTTGACCAGAGGTTAAATAATGACTAAACAGCTTCATCCTTAAACACAGCAAGGGTGTGGTAGATAAAGTTAACATCTTCTCCACTGAAACTGAGAGAGGGGGAAGGAGGTGCAAACTAATTTGGCTACTGCCCCATCCTAATATCACGCAAGCAAGAAAGCAAATCCTTAACTACAGTATGAAACAAAAAGAAGCCAGGAGGCAGCAATAATTCTCACTGAAGTTTATTGATTAATCAGTCAGTCAACCAGTTGGTTATTCCTTCCTCTGCCACACACAACACATTTACTCCTCTAAGGCACATTCTAAAGTTATTTATACAAGGAAGGAAGAAGCCAACCTGGCTCACCACCCTTATTGCCACATGTTCTTTTGCATTATCTCTTCTATCACTTCTGGCAGCCATCTCTTCACTGCAGAACAGTTGTTGCGAGTGATGCATAACTTAAATATTGCTATGAAAGCTAACTCAATAAGGTACACAGGGTGATAAAAAATTAAAAAAATGATAAACAAACAGATAAATAAATAAGTAATAATAAAAGTAAAGATAGGGACTATAAGAATTTTAATACAAACACGCAAAAACACATGGATGCATGCTTGCATGGAAGGTGCTAGCTTTTTCTAAAACTACAAAGTTATCTGAATATCAAGGAACGTAAATCTCAAAAATGCTGTAGATTTATATATTTTAACATACATTAGTTGTGTAGATATTCTTTTACATCAAACGTGCATGTATGTTTTTTAAAACAGCTAAAGACAACAAAAAGCATTTTGTTCATTTGAAGGTACATCAGGGATTTATAAACAAGAGAAGTTAACAAGTATATATATATATATATATATATTAGAGAAAGAAATTTTTGTTAGCATTAGTAGTGTGGATACCATCATCTTTCTTATACTCTACATTTGATTTCTCTTATGCCCAGTTCTTTTCTCAGCACATTTGTCCTATGTCTTCCACATACATTTACATTGCACATCCAATGGAGCATGTTCCTTCATTTCTTTCCAGTCTTCTCAAAACTCCCCACTTCAAAGCCTGTCTCTCACTATCATGCAACATTGCAATTCAAGTACAAGCATCATCCAATCTACTCTTCACTCTGCGGGAGAAGACCTTTGTTACCAAGAGTGATAGTACCTCCCTGAATTTTCTCCAACTTATGCTTACTTTGGCTGTTATACTTTCAGAGCAACCACTTTCCTTGTTAATTACATCTCGTAGGTAGCAAAGCTACTTCTAGTGAGCCACCTATGCACTTAAAATTTATTTCAGGGTGCTCATAGAACATACTGCTCCAGTGGATCTAGTTCCCTTAGTTTGACAGGTTCCACCTACATGTCTTGTGTGTCCATAGCTGACAATGGGTACATCATATGAAATTTATACCTACTCTTTTTTCTCGACATCAAGCAAGATACTAGGGTCCAAAGTGATGAGTGTTTGCTATGACTTTTTATAACATTGTCAGGATGCTGATATAGAAGAGGAAGTTGGGTAGCAATAACTGGTACATGAAGGATATGAAGAATATGATCCGAGAGGGGACACAGACAGTTACATAGGGTTGGAGGTTGAGGTTTTTTACTTCTCATAAAGAGAAGAAAGATTTCTAGTATAGGTGGTTGGGGCTGATTCAACAGTTGCATTGTGAGCAAGCGAGTCCCAAATTTTCATGATTAAAAAGAACAGAAACATTAAAGAGGAGGAAAAAAGGGCAGTTTTAACATATTAGAACATAAAAGTAGTGAACGGATGTGATGAAATTAAAGATAGGGAAACAGAAATTTGGTGCTTATCTTAGCATGTTTTCAATTATTGTATAAATGGCTGTCTGGTAGGAATGGGTTGATCAAAGTAATATAAATCATAAAGCCCTATAGCATATATAAGAAGCCAGAAGGTAAGAGAGCAAGAGAAAAACCAAAGAAAGTGACAGGGTGAGGGAACTTTTATTTACCTTCATGAGCAATGCCAATATAGAAAAATATATTGAAAAACAATTTAGCAAGCCCCAAACTTCCTTGAGGGAGAAGACATGTTAAAAAAACCATAGCCACATTAAAGATGAGGCAAAAAGGGCAGCTTTCACACATTGGAACATAAAGTAGTGAATGAATGTGATAAAATTAAAGACAAGAAAACAGAATGTATGTGTGTGTGTGTAAAGACTGCCTTCTCTTTTCAAAGATTTCTTTCTTTTATATAGATTTCATTGAAAAGATCTGCATAGCTGTAAACTGAAAGAAAGTATTTTATGCATGAGATAACCTAAGAGTTATTGAAAACTAGCAATTTACTTAATTCTTTTCATTTATATATATTATTTTACATGCTTTTTTAAAATTTTACTACTTCTGTGTGCATGTGCATATGTATTCTGTCACATTCACCAATAATTGAAGTCGAGAAAAAAAGATGTAAAATGCAACAAGTAAATGATAAAGACAGGTTCCTGATGTCAGTTTAATACAATAAAGTATTCAACCTGTGAAAGCACTGATAATCAATAAATAAATTAAGAGCTATAACCCTTATTGTATCCACCTGGATGTTTTTTTAGCATTTTTTAAAAGACACATTCTGAAGGAGAAGGGAACTGACAGGAAACAAAAAAAGATAAATATCTAACCTAAAATTACAAAAAAAAAAAGAGAGAGAGAGGAAGAAAATAAAAAGGAAAAAGTAACATCAGTTCAAAAAGTACAGCAACTCTATAAAACCAATACCTCAACAATTTTTCATTACAATGTTCACCATGAGCAGAAAGAAAAGTGAAAATTTGTGATGAAGGTTTTGTGAAATTCATTGAAGTACCATTGATGCTGAAGGCTTAAATAAGAAAAACAATTTTTTGCTTAAATCTTTGGCAATGTTTCTAATTTTTATTAAACCTTTAACTGCAAAATTAAATTTCATGGTTATTCCAATAATGATGTTAAATATCTACCAAAAACCAGAATTGGTATTTTCAGCATCATATCACGCTGCTTCAATGAATTTGGTGTATCTCAATAGAAAATAGTTTCAAACATGACATTCCTCAACAAAATACAGATTGGTATATAAAACTGCTTTCCACAGTTAAAGGTAATGCAATTTTGAGCAAATGTATCTGTTTTCTGCAGTAAAATGGTTAATTAGAAACCATGTAATAAAAACATCATCAGAAAAACTGACACCAACAATGAGAAAATATTTCACCACCAGCAAAATATGGAACCCTAAAGCCAGGGCTTAGGAGTTGATACATAAAGTCTTCCTCTCTGACTCATCCATCAGTGTATAGTATCTCTGATTTTGACTTCTACTCTGCTATTTGTAATTAAACTAATCATATATTTCTTATACTGACTAAAAGCATGCAACATCCAGGAGCAATGTTAATCATCAGGTTACTTATTACCCTGATATCATTTTAAAGTTTGAATTTAAAGGGTTTTTTTTTTTCTCCCATTGTAGCTTTTTAATATTATTTTTAAAAAAGTCACGAACAGGAAGATAAGAGTTACAAAATAAAAAATGAGAATGCTTTTTATCAGAATGCCATAAAGTTAAAAAATATGAACATGAATGAATGAGGCTGTAAAAATACTATGAAAGAAAATCAGGAACATATTTGTTTACTGGTTTAAAAATCTTAACTGCAACAATGTTAAAACTAAAAGATTGAACATTTAAACCTTTAGCATTCAGATTACTCTGTCAAATGTAATGCTTATTCATTCACATTATTTTGAAGTAATCATGCATCAATCCTATAGCTTTTGAAATTTCAACGATGTGACTTTCTTTTTAGAATGGAAGTGCAACAAGGTTGGTGCAAGAGACCAGATCTAAGCAGTTTTAACATAAAACAGAATATTTCAGTTGGATGAAAGCAACTTTAAAAAATGACCATTTAAAAAGAAATAAACTCAGATACATAACACACTTGGAAATTAAAGCATTGTTTGAAAATAAAATTTAAGTAAATGTAACATGGAAAATTACATTAAGTAAAATAAATATCACATTGTAAAATATTAAAGCATCTATTCTTACAACATTTATTAAAGAAGCACTATATCTGTAAAATAGAGAATAAATAAGAAAAAATATAAATCCAAATTTATAAACATGGCTGCAGCTCTAAGCTGAAACTATAAAAAAAAAAAAAAATCTTGCTTTTAGAAACAGAATTGCTTCTAACAGATTCTCTTTTCAAGAAGTTGTTACAACTAATACAATTATTTTCAGTGCAGAAAACAGTTAAATTAGTATCCATGAATGTTACAATTTATTTTTCATTGGAGTTGGTACATTTTTATTGGATCCAATTCTGACTCCAGTAAACAATAATAAACATCTCACCAAATAAGGCTGGATATGCCTGTTATAAATCAGATAGATGGTTTGAGTTTTATCAGTAGTACTGTTGTTCTTTTCTAGTCTCCTCTAGCTGTTTGTGTCTTAATACTATTTACATCAAAATCTTCCTAGTTAACTCATAGTCCAATGATATTGATTTACGTTATTGCTGTCTCTGCCTATTTTTTCAAAGTACGTAATAATTAGATAGGTTTGCAATATATCCTATGGTAGCTGTCTTTATCTTTGATTGCACTTGTTTATCAAACTGTTCCATGTCCATTTATATCTGCTAAGAATATATTTGATGTTATTATTGGTGCTAAAGTTTCTGAAATTTATCATTTCTAAGATTTAAGGCCAACCTTAATACATACTTCAAAACAGAGTACAAACCAATAATACATTAGCTTTCAGATCCCAGTCAGTTAAAAAGATAAATCAAGAGAATGTATTTGATAACTCCTTTTTTGAAGTAAACGAGTAATTGCCAGAAGGCGAAGAAATTTTTAAAGATTTCTGTCTTCAATGAGAGAAATAAGTAAAATTGCTGTTATTATATAACAAAAGGAAATGAAAATAATGAAATTTAAATTCTGAATCAATGACAATCAATTGAATTCTAAGACATCAAACACAACATAGTTGTGCTAATCTTCAGCAATGAATGAGAACATTCTGAAAGAAATTCAAACCTCCCACTTAAAGATAGGCTGTTGGCAAAGAATAAGTGAAAAATTGCTATTGATTTTGTACTGCTGATTGGAAGATTTTAAGAACTGAGTGCCATTACAAAAAAAAGGAAAACAAAATAAAACATTTCTTGTGATCTTCACAGTGAGAGTTATGCCTCATTAACTGAATAAAACAGTGAAAATACCAAGGACATTACAAAGGTGAAATAGACAATAATATATTTCTTCTTATATGAATTACAACTCTTAGTGTCAGCACCATCAATATTCACCAGGGTAGTTCAAGTCAATAAGAGAGTCACTATGCCCTAGCTCTTAACCTACTACTAAATAGAATCCAATCACCTTCAAATCATGCAGTGTTTCTCATGGTGTGGGTAGGGGATCGAAAGGGGCGGATAAATTGCTATGTTTAATAAAAGACATAGTTTTAAATGTTTTAAACTTGTCCTACATAATTGCAAAATAGAAGAATTAACTAGATGCAAACTATTTTGTTTTCATGTAAATAAAAGGTATTAATAAAGAGGGGAGGTGCAAAAAATGTCCTTAATTTATTTATTTATTTTTACAGTAGGATGCTGATTGATGTCAGAGAATAACTGCACTTATGTCTTAAAACAGGAAGGATGCAAATGGACAATTTAGTCCTAGCTATATAGAAATAAGATGGCTATGGTTGGAATGCTTTTGATCACAGGTCTGCTCTGTTTAACTGAGACTAACCTAGGGCTAAATAGCAACTACTGTAGTTATATCACAAAAAAGAAAAGCAAACCCTAATAATGACTCAAACCACAACAAGATTAGTTTCTTAAGCAGGTATAAAGACTTAAGATTATTGGAATAGGAAATAAGATGCTCTAATTTTCATAATTTTCTTAAGGGTATTAAATTAGATTCAAATGAGATTAAACCAAGTCATAAGTCGTTTTACAGAGTGTTTATTCTGAAGTTCCCCACTCAAATGACTATAACATCAATCCCATTTTTTCTGTTTCTGGCTGTAACAGTTGGTGTTTAACCCCAGGTTAACTCTGACTGAGTTGGCCATGATTAAAGGCATTCTAGCTTTTAACTACCCTAGCCTTTATTCAGACAGTGTGTTTGGTACCCCATTATCTAAAGTATCCTTCCTTCTTTGAAGAAGATATAGTGTGATTTGAAAGATTTTTGCGCTATTTCTCTGAGGTTGAGTGAGCACATGAAGGCTACCTTGTTAGCTCCATCATCATCACTTTCATGCTCATTTTTCCATACTTGCATGAGTCAGATGGGATTTGGGACCTATTGCCAGATGCTCTTCCTGTCACCAACCCTCACCTGTTTCCAAGCAAGCTAAATATTTCCCCATGGTTGGACACAGAACATTGGCAATGAAACTTATATGACAATAATGCTTGTTTACAAACTATTGAATGATGTGAAGACAAGATAAAAACACATACATGCATACATCACAACATACACACATACATATATGATGGGTTTCTTTTAGTTTCTGTCCACCAAATCCACTCAAAGCTTTGGTCAAGGTACCACACAATGGGATTAGAACTGAATGCAGATGATCAGAAAGCAATCTTTTTAACCACACAACCATATCTACCATTTATCCATCCATCTTCTCTACCCACTATTTCTGGGAGGGTCATGGAGGTAGAGTCCTCAGGTACCTCCTCCATAGGATTCAATCAGAAAGACCTGTCTTTACACTTTACGGCTGGATTTGCAAGCATGACCAACTGAGATTATGGATATTAATCAAACCATCTCATTCTTGGTTTACCTCTAGGTCACCTACTAGTTGGCTTGGCTTGAAGAATCCATCTTGTGATTCTTTCCTGTGGTATTCTAATCACGTCCATAGCACTGGAGCTGTAACTTCGCAATGTGAAGAAGGAGTGGCTTGATGTGGAAAGACATCCTGCTTTCTGAGCTACATACCCTGTTGAGTAATATTACTCTGGAAATCCTTCGATAGAACTCATATCTATTAGTATCTTATTTTTTATGTTTTTAGTCTAAATACAAGGTCAAATCTTGAAACCTATGGGCTTAACCAACTACAGTGACAACAGGATATTACTGATACATATTTTATTAACTGCAGACCAAACAAGTAAAACATTAAGTTGCATGAACTCCTGTCTTTCTTACCATCACTATCTTTCATATTATAGAGGTATCAGCTGCATAAATACATAATTTTTGTAATTACTAATAATCATAATGAAATACTTAACCAGTAGTTTTATATAAAACTTTTGAAAAAATAACAAAAAAACAAACAAACAAATGACAACTATTTTGTCTGTTACAAATTATGATAGATTAATTGCTGTCAATAGTCTTAAGTATTAATTATTAGCATAACTATGTTAATTATCATATCAATGACAAGCTTTACTTAGTCACCAATAGTGAGAAATCTACATTCAATTATTTTTATATTAGATGAATTTGTTTGTTAATTGCAATTGCTTATTGCAACATAATTAATACTTTCACTTCAAAATGACTTTAGAAAATTGTTTCAATAGAAATGATAAAAAGTGTCAATCATAGAATGATTACACTTGTTACTTGCTCCCTTTCCAAGTAGTTCACAGTGCACAGCTGCCACAACCCCACCTGAATGAACATGTCACCCATCTAGTCATTGATTGCAACCAACAAATCTCATTAGCCCAACAATCCACCAAGAGAGCATCCATATCAATGAATCTGTTAGAATTAGCAAAATCTCCCTCTCAATCATATCCTACTATCTTAAAAAAAAAAATGGAAGGACACACTGGATAATATAGCTTAGATGCATACTGCCTGAAAAAATACAAAAAAAAATATATGGAAAGCTTCCTTATGGCTGAATTAGAGCTAAACAACAGATTCTATAGAAACTATGGTATGCGAGGGTGTATGTAGGTGAGATTTCATATATCATTCTCATTTTACTTGCTTTTCTATGCTGGCTTGGGTTGGACTGGTTTGAATCAGTTCTTGACTATCCTTTCAGTCATTTCACAGAGAATACTCGATGCATTTTATTATGGCACCAGCACCAGAGAGGTTAACCTGTCATCAGCAAGACTAAATAGTCTTCTCTATCCTATACTATCTCCATTTGTTCAGTAACCACTTTATTGATTGCACTGAGTGTATTTTATTGTGGTAGCAGCACTACAGAAGTTGCTTAGACCCCAGTAACATTAAATTCTCTCTACTATACATTCTAGCCTTCTTTTTTATCATAGAGAGAGAGAGAGGCGTTCCCTGCATAGTATCTGTTTGCTTATTTTCCACACAACAGGTCAGAAGAGAACCAAAGAAAGACAGTGATAGAAAAAAGAATAACAGAAGAGAACTAGATAGGAGCAAGAGGGTGATAAAAGGAAGAGCAATGGAAGAGAGTGATTGATAGCTACATGATGACTGTTGATGAAGGAAAAGGAAAGAGAATAATATAAAACAGTGATAGTAGCATGATGAGGAAGAGAGAGTAATTGGAAGGAGATAGTGTGATGGAAGATAGAGTAGTGGAAGTGAGAAAGAGAGATGAGAGAGGGGGGGGCAATGAGTGTCATTAATAATGACTGGTAATATAAGGAATAATGTGAGATGGCAGTAAGGATGAATGATGGCATGTGTGAGAAATACATGTGTGTGTGAGAGAGAGAGAGAGAGAGAGAGAGAGAGAGTTATAGGAGAGAGTACAATGACATCTTTTGATAAAGTAACATAACATAAATACAGAAACCCCTCAATTTGTTTGAAGAAGTGGTTGGTTAACTTCAATCTATGATTAAAAACAAAAAGACTAATAGTAAAAGTGTTAAGGAAATTAAATATCTCTTTTAGAGATGCATATTTTCTCATGGCCTTAACTTATAATTTTTATTTCATGAAATGAAATTTATTAATATAGCAAAAACTAAAAGAAATGAAAACTATATTAAAAAACACATGTCAAAAGCAATATTTCTCTCACATGAAAGAAACTACAAAAAAAAAAAAAAAAATCAATGCTGTTTTTACAGCAGGGAAAACCAAATATTAAATTGTAATTATTTGAAATGAATGGATTAAAGTCATGCATTTCTTTATCACTTCAAAAATCATACAAACCATGCTAAATTAGATTCTTAAATCAGCCAAGATTAGGTCTTAAATCACTGAATTAATTTATAATCATGTTTTCTAAATCTGTTTCCTAAAAATACTCAACAAAATTGTAAAAAAGTTTCTATGAAATTAAGAAAAATTTCCTTAATCAATTTATTTGATATTATTCAAGAAGACTACTGAAAGTCTATAACAACAAGCATCAGATTAATAAGAAGCAAAGAATGAAGTATGTTCATATAGCATAAGAAGAAAAAAAAATTCAAGTGCATATCTAGAACCATTTATCTGATAATGAAGGATTCTGTCTAAAACATTAAATGTTTATTCTCCTTATGGCATGGTCACATACCTCAAGTTTCATTTTTTTTTACTGAATTGCTTGGCTCATTAGTCAGTTCATATTGTAGACACCTCTCACTTGCAATACTTTCTTCATTATTCCAAAATTACAAAAAAAAAAAAAAAAAAATGGCATTCTTGGTTAAAGATCTAATGGAAATTAATGTTATTGCTACAATGTAGCACAAAACAACCCAAAGACCCAGTTTTCAGTGATATGCTAGTGCCAATAATAATTTCTTACATAGGCAGGGCCAGCAATTTTGGGGTAAGGAAACAATCAATTATATCAACTGTTGTACTTGACTGGTATTTTATTTTATCAACTTCAGAGGAATGAAGACAAGTGATTAAACTGAAACAGATTATTGCTACTTATTTAATCAACTCTCAGCTCATGTTCGTATTCAAATTCTAGAATTACCAACAACTGCCTTCAGTTGAAAATTACATTACAAAATTTAATCAATATTCAGACAAAATTGTCTACAATAATAGCATACCAATAATGATATTCAACTAAAAATGAAGCATCTGTGTTGTTTTGTCCCAGGTCATTCTACTGCTTTTAGTTTTTTTTCCTGTTTTTCAGCTATTATTTTCGGAAAGACTTTTTTGTCCCCCCGCCCTCCAATTTCTACATTTTTCACTTTTTTCCATAACTCTAACCCTAAAATCCCAACCCTAACACTTCAACCCCCAACTCCTAAAACCTTAACCCTAACCTTTAACTCCAAGACCCTAACCCCCTAAAGCTAAAACGCATGAACGATGTTATAAATAACAGTGACAAATGAAATATACACCACCGATAGTTGTTGTTGTTAACAAACAACGGCAGTAATTTTATTCAGCTGAATACATGTCATTGATTGGTTGAAATTACCGAAATACAACTACTTTAATACGAAATAACTTTGAAAATATAAACTTTTTCTTTTAATATAGTGGGAGTAGGGTGTAGTATAGAATGAATGGGTTCAAAGAAGTAGTAAAAGGGTTAGAATAAGCAGAGATGGATGAATGTGACTAAACAATGGGCCAGGTATTGCAAAGTTTTATCTTTATTTATCATAGATGAAGTGAACAAGAGGGGCAACTTATTGAAAACCAAACACAAAACCACATATAAAGTGAGAAAAATATGAAGAAAGAGAGAGAAATTTATCAAAATAATAATTACTACTATGACACCTACTATGGAAGGGAACAGACTGGGAAGAACAATGAGAGGATATCCTCTCTGCTAGTGGAGCAAAAATAAACACACCCTAATCCACTTTCTTTCAAATTGTGTAATAAGAGAAGTATAATTATAGAATGGTTGTGTTAAAATACCAAATTATATATGAATACAAATGCACACACAAACCTATCTATGTCCGCATGTGTGTGTGTGTGTGTGTGATTATTCAGATGTGTTCTTGGATATACTGTCCTACAATTTAAAACTAAAAACATGCGATTAAATGCTCAAGTGTCTCAGATGAATTATTGATAATCCAATTATAATTTATGTGAGTAGGTATATGTATGAATGTATGCACATACATATTTCCATGCGTCTGTGTGTGTGTGTGCATGCACATGGGTAACCACATATATTAGCAAACACATACTTGAGTTTAGAGTAACCAGTACATAGTTTCATTTTGACATTAAATAAAAGCCGTTCTCATTTATTCAAAGCTTGCATATGTATGCCTATAAATAAATTGATATTAGGAAAACCTTAATGCTGCAATCATGAAAAATGATGATAATGATGATGAAGAGGAGGAGAAGGAAGACTTGCAACAACAGTTTGAAGACATATGAAGTATAAACAGGAGAAGCATTTCAATCCATTGATAATTACCTTCATTAAAAGTTGATTAAAATTCTATTAGGAAAACAGATTATCCAAGATGATAGCTATTTCCCTTTACATGACACAATAGAGCAAGATTACAACTGCTCTAAAGCTGTTCCAAATATGATAAATATATAAGATAAAATGTCTGCAAAAATATGTGTTTGGAGACATATCTTTGCAGATAACCTTGAGAAAGCTATACATGAAAACAAAAAATGATGAGTCATGTGAATTCTTCAGTTTCTAGGCATGTCAGCACAGAAAAGGTAGCAATAGTATTGTAGGCTTCAAGATAGATGCAGAGGACTTTTTAACCTTTGAATAACAGCTGTCAGTCATGAGATAGGTGACATATATTAGAAATATTCTATACTAGCAGAAATACCCGGCGTTGCCCGGGTTAAAGAGAATAATGAAATCTAAAAACGCAGTCTAGACTACGCATCATCTTTATATATAGAGATGTATATACACACACGCACCCAAACACACGTATATATATGTATATCAATATAAATATATGAAAGTCAATGAAGTTTCGTAAAAGAAGGTGATCATGTACATACTTTCTTGCTGTTGTGATTATAACACCTCGTTGTAAACTATGTTCCTTGTTTTCCCTTGTGGAGCATATACAAATAGTTTTTTTGTTG
>NC_068984.1:59770098-59773479 GCF_001194135.2 Octopus bimaculoides
ATGTATATGTATACATATACATCTCTCTCTCTCTTTCTCTCTCTGTGAAAGTATCTGTCACTACAGTATCGAAATGTGATTGTTTCAGTTAGTGGAATAGTTTCATTTTTAAAGTGAAAGTATTTGACATGAGTGTTTTTGTTTCACTTTTGACACGTAATACTTAAATAGTGGAGGAGATATTATGTTGCCGTGTGCTCGAACACTGCAAGAAGTTAATAATTTTTTTTGACTAAAACACAACTGGAACCCTAAGTAAGGCATGTGTAAAATTTGAATGAAATTGGTTGCGTAGTTCTCGAGTTTTAGGGATTCACACAGACAGACAGACAGACAGACAGACAGACAGACAGACACACATTCTCATTTTTATATATATAGATTTTTTATGTATGGTTCTTAACAACACAGTCATATACTTTCGAGATTTTAATAATAATTATAATAATGTCAAAATGCAGAAGAGGAAGATTTCATAACAAAAAAGTTAACTTTATGGCAAGTGAACAAAAAATTCAGTGTGGCTGTGTGGTAAGAAGCTTGCTTCCCAACAACATGATTCTGAGTTCAGTTCCACTGCATGGCACTTTGGGCAAGTGTCTTCTCCTATAGCCTTGGGCCAACCAAAGCCTTCTGAGTGGATTTGGTAAATGGAAACTGAAAGAAGCCCATCATATATGTGTGAGTGTATGTGTGTGTGCGCGTGTGTGTGTATGCACGTCTTTGTGTCTGTGTCTGTCTCCTCACCACTGCTTGACAACCAGTGTTGGTGTGTTTCTGTCTCTGTAACTTAGTGGCTTGGTAAAAGAGACTGATAGAATAAACACCAGACTTAACAAAATTAACTACTGGGGTCAATTCATTCAACTAAAAATTCTCCAAGGCAGTGCCCCAGCATGGCCACAGTCTAATGACTGAAAAAAGTAAAAGGTAAAACGTGAAAATAATTTTCCTTTATAAGCAGCAATTCAAAAGAAAAAAACAAACAAACAAATAAAAATGCTGACTGAAATTTCACCAGACATCTTTTATTGACCAGCCAAACATGATAATTATAACATCATATGATTTCACAATTTTCTTCATTAAACTTATGAATGGTTTATGTGCTCAATATAGAGCCAAAGAATAAGACTCTATTGTTTGCCCAACCTATTAGAAATATCAGCCAAATCTCCTCTGTATCCATGCTACTGTCTCAAAGAACACATTATATAATATTGTTAGTTCTGGCACACATTGCCTGAAAATAAAAGTCATGGCTTGCATGCCTTTGATCATAGATCAGCTTGTTCAATCAACATGCAAAACCTCAACACAGGTCTATAGCATATTTCTAATAAAATCTGTTTAATAACTAGGTTTAGTTAAGAGTCAGATATATTCATACTAATGTCTAAAATTTTCAAGTCTCACTCTGGTGGGATATCTCTCAACTATCTTTTACCACTCACAAAGATAAATTCTATCTTATGAGGAAACAATCTATCACATCTAACAGTGCAACACTTTGTATAAAGAATTGTAATGTAATACTGATAATTTATTAGTTTTAGCTGGTAAGTAAAAATGAAACTGAAATATATTTTATAGTTCTTTTTTGTGTAATTTTTCTTTGTTACTTATTCATCTAAATTAATATCAATGGAACATTTGATTTAGTTATAGCATGGTTGAGAGACTAAATAACTCAAAGACATTATCCACACACACATACACACAAAAAACAATAGTTAATTTAGTCATATTTAGAGCAAGCAGCATTTAAAAAAAAACTATTTAGACCAATGAACACACCTGTACAAAGTTGTTCCAAAAACTGAATATATCAAATAAAAGCCATAAGTCCCAAGCTGCTCATAGAAATTCCAAATCTCAACAAAACCCAAAATTCAGCAAGACCCATTCTATCTTTTAAAAAGCATAATCTTTTGTTAGAATCTCACTAAAAGACTAAATTACTTGCCAGTAAACAATATTTGAAAAACCAATTCAACTTGCATAGCTGCACCTAAATGAGCCAACATGGGAAGTAGCAGGGGTGTGTATGCTCTATGAAGTTGCTCAACCAACAGGAAATAACAGTTAAATCTCCTTCAAATCCCCACCCTACCATCTTCAAAAGATAGAGATTATACTGAATAATCTAAAATAAAAGGTAGATGGTCATGGTTGGAATGCCTTTGGTCATAGGTTTGCTCAGTTAGAACTAACTTGGAGTTAAACGAAGACAATACATATTCTCACACATGGTATAAAAAGTAAAACAAAATCTTGTTATTCATTAGAGTGCCAGTTGGCAGTCAAGACATCCAACCTGTAGGCTAGCTTCAGTCAGCCAATGACAAAATACCAGTGAAACTATCACCCAACCACCAACCAATACAGAAACAGCCAACAGTCATGTGCTAGTCAACACCTTGAGTTCAACTCATGACTTACCTTGCACCCACAGTCACTCCAAGTATTTGAGTTCTTAAACTCCCAGAACATTATTACTAACCCAAACCAACAATATAAAAATGTTGGGACTCCAATCTCAAATTACCTGGATAAAGATTATGCTGCCTTTGATTTCAATCTATTTATTATTAATTTCCTTTGCAAACATCTCACATCTGAAGTCTCATGCTTGTCTGGATTCATTACAAAATTTTAAAAAAAAAAGAGAAAGATAAAAATAAATCTGAACATTAAGTTATATAATACTTTGAACAATAGAAACACTGAAGTGAACTTAACATTCTTGGCACTGAGACAAAATCTAAGATAATCAACAAAAACTTTTAAGAAAACAGTGTAGAATGGAACAGGAAAGAAAAAATACAACTGTTCCTGACACCTCAAGTAAATAAAATACGCAAGTAAAGAACAATGGTTTAAAAATAAAAGAATTATGACAAGCTATGGAAAGTGAATGTGAACTGTACCATTCCAAGTTCAGTCTAGGCAAGTGTCTGCTATAACCTCAAATTGACCAATGCTTTATAGATGGAATTCTGTAAATAGAAACTACACTGAAGCCCATCATGTATGTGTGTTATATTTGCAGATGTAAACCATTGTGTTGCATAGCATTCCTTCATGACAAAAAGGAAAACATAATTTGATAATTCAATAAATAGGGATCTACAAAAATAGCTACTACATTGAAATAAATAGTGGATTCAATACAATCAACTAAATACCTTGAAAGAAGTGTTCTAGCACAGCCAGAGTCCAATGAATGAAACCAACAAAACCCATAAGAGAGTAACAAAACTTAGGAATATTAGAACAATTTATATATATATGACTAAATTAACTATTATTTTTTGCATGTGTGTGTGGATAATGGCGTTGAGAGATTTAGGAAAAATGTATATATATATATATATATAT
>NC_068984.1:59773579-59792122 GCF_001194135.2 Octopus bimaculoides
TACATACATATATATACATACATACATATATATACATACATACATATAATAATATATAAATATTGGGTTTCAGTGGTACAAAATCACCTTGATTGTGTCAAGAACAATGAAAACTTTTTGAAAACTTTGCATAGGCCTCTGAGCAGGTATCACTAGGCTTTTGGCAAAATTTGACACAGATTCTCTGCTCAACTTTCTCTCAGTCATGGTCGTTGCGACAATCACACACTACACACCTTCCTTCCAAGCACTACTTTAAACAGGGGAAGTGAGCTAGAACATTAAAACTTAGTGCGCATGCACAGCAGAGATCAAGGTCAATCTATGCTAAGTGGCTTCATTCTGCGTACTTTAACTTCATTACTTATTGATCAGACCACATATATATGTAAAACTTTGTAACTTATTAAACAGCTTCTTTAGATAGAACATATAACATAAAAGTTTATTTTTATTGATTGCACTTAACACTAATGGATATAAAACAGACCTAATTAGTGTTCATGATACAGTAATTTAAACAGCAAACCAATTTTTTTTTTTTTTATCTTGACTATAATTTTGAAAGATGCTTTACCACAAATAATAAGGGTATTGTATCAAAGGATGCTTTCTACGTGGAATAAAACTAAAACTAATTTGTGCAACAAATTGACATATATGAATGACTGAAATCAAATTAAAGATGTTGCCTACCTTAGCTAAGGTAACAGTAATGTAACAAGCTAATAAATCTAATGAAGGAAAAATGTATATGTGATGAGTCAAAGGGAATTACTGAAGAAAATAAACATTTTTTCTTGACAGTCATGTCAAGAAACTGTCTAAAAGCAATGGAATTGATTGAAAATGAAACATTAATAGTAGGCATAATTTTCTTTAATATTAATCCTATTAGTAAAATGCTGAGTTTTCTTTTTTTTTCTCTCTGTATAATAACAGTTATTTAAAAAGAGAAACTAGTCAAGTAATTCTTTGCTGGTTTCATTAAAATTACTATTGAGATACAGAAGAAAAAAGTTTCAGATGGATGATGCAATAACTATTATGAAACAAAGAAAAGAAAAAGGGAAAATATTTTAAAAAAATCTACTTAAATTATTTATTATCTCACTTTTCTGAACAATAGCCAAATTGGCTACATGTTTCCAACAGGTCAATGAGAGTTCATTGAATTTACAATTGTGATACTAACACAGGACTGTCTGTGAAAACTTGGACACAACAAATATCAGGCAAAGTTTATCACAGTTTATAAATTTTTGTGCTATGTTGTTTTAGATATTTTGCTGATATATATCACTCAAACAATATAAATATACATAGATAAAACAGAGCAACTGACATTATGCATTTCAAATCAAAGTTTCAAAACAAAGTTACATACATAGGTTTAACCCTTCAGCATTCAGATTACAGTGTCAAATTTGATACTTATTTATTCCCATTGTTTTGAATTAATCATGCATTATCTTATAGCTTTGAGATTTCAATAGTGTGATTGTTTATTTTTACGATGACATTGTAGTGCATGTGTGAGAGGGTGCATCTGGATGGATTGAACATAAAACAGGTAGAATATTTAGGCCAGATAGTTGGTTTAAATGCTGATGGTTTAATATGTGTTTTTTTAACCTTGATATGAAAACAAATACTGTAATTAAATCAGCAGCCAGAAAAACTACCCCCAAATAACTGAATTAACAAAATTATTAATTTGAGATTTTGTTAAAGCATCATTAGGTTCAATTACTTTTTCTGCTGGTAGCTGAGAAAATGTTGTAAGCACTACTTTATGAAAAATGTAAGCACCACTAAGATAGGTCTAAACTTATTTACTTAGTGGTACAACATTGACTAACCAAATACCTAAGAGTAATAAGATTTCTTTCTGTATGTTTTAAGTTCAAATCCAGTGGAGGGGTGAAATTCAGTATGATAGCTATCAATCATGAACTTAAATTGATTTAAGTGAATATACACCTCATCCAAAATTTATGGCCTTGTTTAACCATGAAAAGTCACTATTATATATAGTGATTTTTTAATTTTATAAAGTGAAGAGGATATAGTCAATTGAATTGATTCTAGGATTATTTCTGGTGCTTATTTTATCAGGCCTGGAAAAATGAGAAACAAAGTCAATTCCTATAGGATTTGAACAAAGAACAAAATTAAACAGTGTGATACATACAGTCTACAATTCAATTGTTTGTTAAAATATTGCATTACAATAGTATATAAATATCATCATCAGCATTTTGAGTCAAACAGAATTAGTTGAGGTATATTTCCCTACAGCTGGATGCCTTTCCTGTTGCTAACCTTCACCTGTTTCTGAGCAAAGCAATATTTTCCCATGGCTAGATATGTATGCATGGAAGATTGGAAACAAATGAAACCATTTGTGTGATTAGTGATGCTCATTTACAACTGTTGTGTGATGCCCAGACAAGAAGACACACACGTGTATACACATAGTAGGCTTCTTCCAGTTTCTATCCATCAAATTCACTCATGAGGCTATAGTAGTCCAAGGTGCCTAAGCAAACCAAAGCCTTATGAATGAATTTGGTGGACAGAAAGTGAAAGAAGCTCATTGTATTAAAAATGATGATGATGATGATATCTATACCCAAAATTGGATTGAAATTGAAACCATGTGGCTGGGAAGTAAGCTTAACTATACAGCCATGCTTCCACTTATAATCTCATCTACACTTAACAAGACACATTGGTTATAAGGAAATAGTAGTTAACTAATAAATTTGCTTAACCAAGAAATCTGAAATATTCTGAACAAAAGTGCAGTAAAAGTAGAGCTAAAAAAAAAAGAGAGAAAAAATACAAAATTCTTGTGATTTCTTCTGCTAATATTAGCACATTAGATTTAATATCAGACTTTTTTCATAAGAATTAGCTGTAGTTATGAGGTTACATTTTTGGGGAAGGTAAATTTTATTACCTCGGATAATCACAAATAGTATACTATACTGAAATTAATCATCGCAATTTTCTGCAGTCAGTTCTCAATGCTAACATAGTTGAAATAGGTATGTGAGCAGGACTAGCACACAAGCCACATACGTTTAGATGTTTACATCAACCAAATTTGAATTAATGGGGGTCAAAGTTATAACTAACCACTATGCCAGCAAATGTATATCTTGTACATTTACTTGCTGATTCTTTCGCCACAATTTTGGCAAGTTAAGTGAAAGTTGTGTTTTGTAGATAAGTCCAGAATAAGATTGAAAACTGTCAAAAGTTATTAGAATTACTAAAATATTAGCGACTGATTGCTATTGCTTTCTCCTTACAGCATATTTATTTCAAGTTAGCTTTTTAATACTCCAATGCATTGTTCATAAGCACAGAATAATTAAAAAACACAAAATAATTTAGATGCATATTATTTTATGAAGCATGTTTCAAATTAATTTAATCTCAATATATCTGCTTGCTGCTGTTATGTAGCTCCAGATCAGCCATGACCAGAACATGAGCTTATAAGGATGTCTCTATGTGGTTGTTTGATCTGCTATACCTAGCAACCAAATCTACTTCAAGCTTCACCCTACTTTATTAAAAATACACATCTGGTTTTCAGTATTTCTGTTATGCCATTAGTTATTCCAAATTGTTCTTACTTCATTCTGGTAGTTACTAACCATCATTTAATCCAATAAAAGAGCTGTTGCATGGTTGCTCAGTGTAAGAGTAAACACAGCTAAGTCTTCTTCAAATCATATCCTACTGTCTTAAAGGAAAGAAAGATACATTAGATAATGTGGTCCTCAAGACATTATTTCTAAATAAAAAATTATTCCTTCCAATCACACCCTACTGCATTAGTAAAAAAGAAAAAGTTTGGATAATGAAGTACATAATTCACAGCATCTGGGTAAATGTCAGGGATGGTCACAGCTGGAATGCCTTTCATCGTAGGTCAGCTCAATCAGTGCTGACTTGGGGGCAATATAACACCACCAACAATCAACCATTATTTGTTCAGCTAATTCTAATAATTCATTCTAACCAACAAATCATCATAATTATTAATACCTACAAATCCAGTCTATTTCTTAAATTCTAAACCTATGCTTAGTGGCTCACATTTATTTCCTTTCCTTTCACATTACATATTCAGTTTTACAACTCAAACAAGAACAGTAAATTATAGTGATGCCTGATGTCTTTTTTTCTCCTCTCTCTAACTGTTACAAACCTTTCATCCTTATAGTAAATTTTCAATGCACAGCTAAAAAGACTAAGCATATAGTTATAACTAGGAACCACTTAACTAAACAGATTTAATGTATCTATTATAATGGCTTCCAACTAGCATTAAACCACACCTTACATAAAGCTTACTGGTTATACAGTTGCATCTATCATGATATGTATCAATAACATTAAATTTATGCTGCATTGTATTTTAAAACATAATCTTCTTATGATCACAACAATGCTGTGAAGAAACTTGTAAATGCTAACAAAGATGAACTAATGTCCATTTCTAACTGAGATATTGCATGAATAGCAGATGCAATTTTTAATACATGATGTATTTAAGTTCTTGTGTGGGTCTGTTACAAAAGGAAAAAGTACATTAAAAGTACATGACCTTAATATTTGCAACAGTGTGTCCTCTGCTAAGAAACACCCAAGAGTCACAGTGAGATGTTATACCAGGAAACAGATTAAGTTGAGTCAACTACCCAAGTCTAGGTACAGTTTGATGGGCTTCTGCTTAGTTTCCCCTTTTGCTCACAAATTTTAGGCCAACCTAAGGATATGGTAGAAGTCATTTGCTCAAAGCACCATACAGCGTGCTTGAATCCAGAATCATGTGATTGCTAAGTGAACTTTTTAACCATGTACCCATAACTGCACCTGTAAAGAAGCTTCTTAAGGCTCTGATCAGAAGACATCTCATGATAACCAAAATGCCATTGCATCATAATAATGAAATTACTCCTTCAAGAAAAATGCTTACTGACAAACAATTATAAAATCCCTCCTAAAGCTTACATTTTATAATTGTTAATTTTTGGCCTACAGTATTAGATGTAATAGCTAGTTTAAATGAATTTTTTTAACACATCTTTTTGGAAAATGATGCACATGCTACATAACTAAATCCCAGTTAGTTACAAACATTAATTTGAAGGTTTTCACTTTCAGAATATTGAAAATACTCAGAGAAAATATATCAATTTTACTATAGATGACAGAGACATCATTATTTCTGATGTCAATAGTAATAAAAATGAAACAGAAAAGTAAGAAATGTAAATAAATAAAGCCATTCAATACCATTCAGAGCTTACACAAAAATAAGATAGAGACAAATTGTTTATATATATATATATATATATATATATATATATATATTTGGTAGTGTTCACAGTAGTGAAATCATACCACTGGTCAGCTAGCTACTTATGTATAGATTATTTTCAACTATCCTGCATGGTTAGTTTGCCCAATATTTATGTGAAGTAAATTTTCAGTGGTTTATGGGACATTAAAATTCTGAGGCTTTGTTTTCTTGTATGCATCTATATTCATGCTGCTTATTTCTTGTTATATTTCACTATTCATATTGTTTGAAAGAAACGATTTTCTTCTTAAACAAACAAAAATATTCTTACAGTATCCTAAACAGCATTCATATTTATCGCCAAGATTTTATAGAAATTTTGATAAAATTGAGAGAATGGTGTTTATTCATGAGAACTGTTTATTTAAAAATGCCTTTGATAGCTAGATGCACAAGAGGCTAAAAAGAGGTAAGTCAGCATATTATGTAATTTCAGGTTACGGGACTGCAAGGAAAAATAAGTTATAAAACTTCTAAGCTTAAAAAGGTGTTTCTGACTTACTACACAACTGATCAAAAACATCTGTTACATAATAGTTCTTTTTTAACTTGAAAGAAGAAATAAGAGAATAAATACTTCTTTTCACTAGATATATTTTTTTTCTTTTTATGATTATTAGGACAAGTTTACACAACAGAATAACCCTTCATCATTGCTTTCCCTACAGCCATCTCCAGGAAAATGAAGTCTTTGACAAGAGACCTCACAAGACATTTTCTCCCTTTTTTTCTTTTACTTCTGCCCCATTTCTTCATTTAACATGTGACGCTTCTATTTTTGAAAAATTATTATTTGAGTTTACCATATTAAAATATCTAGCACCAATTAATTCAGTGCTAATAGTAATACTTATACAGCTGTTATTAATTATTTTTCATTAATTCAAAATACTTCATCTCTTATATTATCCATTCTCATTACATATACATGAGATCATTGCATTTTTTTCTTTTCTTTTATAAAATAAATTACCATAAGCACACGTGTGGTTGCATGGTAAAAACGTTTGCTTCCTAACCACATGTTTTCAGCTTCAATCCCACTGCATGGCACCTTGGGCAAGTGTCTCCCCTCAGGCTGACCAAAGTCTTGTGAGTGGATTTGGTCAATAAAAACTGAAAGAAGTCTGTTGTATTTATGAGTGTGTGTTTGTGTTTGTCTCCTGTAACTTAGTGGTTTGGTAAAAAAGACGAATAGCATAAGTACCAAACTTTAAAAAAAATAAGTACTGGGAGTGATTTGCACAACTAAACCCTTCAAGGTGACGCTCCAGCATGGCTGCAATCTGATGACTGAAACAAATAAATAATAAAAGATATGTTGAATCATGAGAATCCAATATATTCTTTCAATTAATACAATGTACATCTGCTCATCTCATTCTGGTCCAGCATTTATAAAACCTTATGTTAGAGTTCATTAAACTAATGTGCTATATCACTGGTATGTATCCAATCATTTGGCAGATTGCTTTTATGTTGACAAGCTTTCAAAACAATGCAAACATTCATATTTTATGCATTGCATTATTTTGATTGTTATGTCAACTTCAAATACATTAAGATAGACAACATCTAAATAGTTATATTTCTGTTAAGTAAATTAGGAAAGACAAGGGCTAAGTTACATGACTACAGAAGTTAAACTTCCAACACTCATTGTTTTTTATATGCACACATACATAATGCCCACCACCACAAAAAAAAAAAAAAATATCCTTCCAACATAGTCACACTCCTCCAAAAACATATATGCAGAGAAACCCTGCAATTTTTGAATATTATAAGAGGAGCAGTGCTCACCACCACTTTAGTACCTCCAAGAATGGTGACTGAGATTGATGCTGATTGCAACTGATATCCAGCCAGAACATCTCCAGGAAAAATGTGAATGAGAAAGGCTTGATATGAATGCTTGCAAAAAAGTTGACTATTAAAAGCAGTGGTGCTAAAAAAGAATGACATATTAAGCCTATCACCCAAAATCTATGTTCACCATAAGGTGCTATATTTTATATGTGTGTGTGTGTGTTTGTATCTCACCTTTCTATCAGGAGGTACAAGCACTTACACACAAACATGTATACACACAACAATAACTTCTAACCACGAAATTCAATCACTAGGCTTTGATCAGCTTAAGGTTATAGCAGAAGACACTTGGCCAAGGTGCCACACAATGTGATTGAACCCAAAAACCATGTGATTGAGAAGCATGTTTCCTAACCACACAGCCATGCCTGTGCCTACCAGACACACACGTACAAACACAAGTATATGAAGCATGGCTGAATGGTTAAGAAATTTGCTTCCCAATTACTCGGTTTTAGGTTCATTCCAAATGTGTGGCATCTTGAGTAAGTGTCTTTTACTAGAGCCTTGGTTTAACCGAGGCCTTGTAAGTGAAACTGGGTACCAGAAACTGTATGAAAGCATATTAGATGGATTGTATCTGTAATTTAAAGGTTCAGGCTTGTCACACTGATTCTATCTGAGAATTACATTAAAAATACATGCAAAATGTTCAGCCACATACACACTAATTCCATGAACAAATGAATAACTCATCATTAAAGGGGAAAAAGATTCTTGTAGACATACATGTGTTTGGACTGTGATAAAATTCATTAACTTTTACATCAGGTACTAATGTTTCAACGTTTGTTATCCCTCTAAAACAAAACTATGGCATCTTATGATGAATGACAAAACAACTTTTATGAAACAGAAAACTTCATGTAGATTGATCTCCATCTGTACAAGAAATGCACAAAAGACAACAAAGAATAATATAGGGAAATGCAACATTTCTGTTTTATAAGTCTAAGATGCAAGGAGAAGAACCATAAAATAAAATGGTTGTCTTACATTCAATGTTTAGCTTGGATTGTTAAGTTCAGATAACACCGAAAAGTTGTGGACAATCCGACATTGCTTGTACAGCTAAGGATGTCAACACATTCACCCCTGTCAATAATTGAATACTGGTGCAGCAGGGCAAAGTAAGACTGAAGCCTGCCAATAGTTGACTTGACTTTATTATTCTTTACATTTAATACAGATAAGTACACGTTATATACTGAGGTTGAGTCAATCAACTAGTACCACTCCTTTCCAACAAATTTGGGGTCTAGTGCCCACGTGATTTGAGATTCAGTCCCACTGTGTGGTACCTTGGGTATGTGTCTCCTACTATAGCCTTGGGCTGACCAAAGCCTTGTGAGTGGATTTAGTAGACGAAAACTGAAAGAAGCCCATTGTGTGTGTGTGTGTGTGTGTGTGTGTGTGTGTGTGTGACCCCAATACTGCTTGACAATTGGTATTGATGTGCTAATATCTCCATAACTTTGCGGTTTGGCAAAAGGGACCGACAGAATAAGTACCAGGCTTTAAAAAACAGTAAGTACTGGGTTCAATTCGTTCAACTAAAAAATTCAAGGTGGTGCCCCAACATGGCCGCAGTCTGAAGACTGAAACAAGAAAAAGAGAAAAAGAAATACATATATCCATTATCTTTTTTTTTCTTTTTTACAAATTTGTAGCTTTGTGATAAAATAAGAAATACAGAGATTATTCAGCAGCAGCAGCAGCAGCAGCAGCAGCGACAAGGGTTACAATGGTGGTATTGATGGCAACAGCAAAATCCACAGAACAATCATTTGTCAATTTATTCACAACTCAAGAGCTAAGCATTTAATTCCTCATTTATTTAGGTGGGTTTTTAGGTGGACTGATATGGAACTGGCATTTCAAGTACTTTAAATAAACAAAGAGTGCAATAAGTGCAGCTTTGACCCCTCAGTGATGATTCATTTTAAAGGAGCTAACAAGTTTTATTAAATAAGACAAGCTAATCAATGCTGGCTGGCTGGCTAGATGGCAAGGGAGCCAATAATAGCATTGTGGTGGCATATGGTCATTCAGTCATAATGGCTGGGGGAGAGGTTTTGACGATTTTCTCCCCCCACCCATTAATAAAAAAGGAATTAATTTTTTACATAAGGGATAGCTAGTGATGCATAAATGTCACATGTTGTCTGGTGTGTGGCAAAGGGCAGACAATAAACATCTGGTGAGCTAAATCTGAATTCCAAATTTAATTAGGTTACAACTATTTCACCTACTCTGCAATATCATTCGAGAAAGCATGAACATCACAACTCACATTCCACCACCTCCTCAAATTAATAGGAATAGGGTTCTATATTTAAGAAATGAGGAATTATGTACATTATTTACATTATTTACAATTGACGGATATTTATCCTCATCTTGTTTGTTAACACAGCGTTTCGGCTGATATAACCCTCCAGCCTTCATCAGGTGTCTTGGGGAAATTTCAAACCTGGGTTCTCATTCCTAAGGTTTTTTGGGGATTGTTGTTGTTATTATTATTATTATTATTATTCAGGTCACTGCTTGGAATCAAACTCGGAATCTTGTGATTATTAGCCTGCGCTATTAACCACTACGCCACGGGCATATGGCATAGTGGTTAAGAGCGCAGGCTACTAACCCCAAGATTTCAAGTTCAATTCCAGGTAGTGACCTGAATAATAATAATAATAACAACAACATTGAAAAGTATCTTAGGAATGAGTACCTTCGAAATTTCCCCATGACAGCTGATGAAGGCTGGAGGGTATATCAGCTGAAATGTTGTGTTAACAACAAACAAGATAAGGACAAATATCCATCAATTGTAAATACTGTAATAGGAATAGGGCTGAAAACTTCCTAACAATAAAGTTAAAAAAAAAACAAATCAAAGTCATAGCTCTGTGGTCAGAAGCTGGCTTTCCAACCCATGATCCCAGGTTCAGCCTCAGGCTGACTAAAACCTTGTGAGTGGATTTGGTTGACTGAAACTGAAAAAAAGTCCATCATACGTATGT
Source organism: Octopus bimaculoides (assembly GCF_001194135.2). Lineage (NCBI taxonomy): Eukaryota > Metazoa > Mollusca > Cephalopoda > Octopoda > Octopodidae > Octopus > Octopus bimaculoides. The sequence continues at coordinate 59,783,861 of NC_068984.1, forward strand.
GTATGTGAGTCTCTATGTGTTTGTCCCCCACCACTACTTGACAATTGATGGTGGTATGTTTACATCCCCGTAACTTAGCAGTTCGGCAAAAGAGACTAATAGATAGAATAAGTACCAGTACTTTAAAAAAAGTAAGTACTGGGGTTGATTCATTTGACTAAAAATTTTTCAAGATGGTGCCCCAGCATGGCCACAGTCTTATGACTGAAAAAAGGAAAAGAAAAGAAAGTGAATCAATTAATGAACATTAATGTGAGGGCTGCATAAATATTTATCGTTTGTAGACATGCTGTGTAGCAGTGAAAAACACTCAGTAGAGACATTGAGTGGGTAGAGAAAAATTAGTTGAATATTCTGCATATCAAATAGGCAATATAATGATTTCTTCTTTTTCTTTTATAATTGTTAGCTTGCTGTATATGGAAAAACATTGTCATAGTATAAACACACGAAGAGAAAGAATGACTCACAGTCATACTGAATAAAATGTCATGTCAGTGACTGATTGATGGCAGCTAATGAAAAGCAGAACCAAAGAAAGAAAGTGGTGAATGAATAGTGTAATCCCTATAATAGAACTGTTTTAGAACTGCCAAACACCTCATCAGGTTTGCACCATAAATCCTCAATCAATACAAAACTATTAAACTACCAAACTACTGGTACAAAACCATTAAATTACCAAACTACTAAGTTGAATGCTGTAACTACCTGCCTCCAAAAAAACGCTAATTAATTTGATTCTATAAACCAGTCATGAGCAAACTGCAGCCTGCAAGACTTTCTGAATGGCATGTCTAAAAAAAATTACCTTGAATTTTTATAACAGTAAGGCCCGACTGATGATGTCCACTTCTTGAAAAAGGTTGTCTATGCCTGTTGTAAACCATGCAACAACTAACCATTCTGTCACTGTAAACCATCAAATTACCCATTAGTTTAGTATTATAAACCATTATGCAACTAATCAATTTACAATTAATTTGGCAATTTACTACTGAGATGATCTCTCTTTGTATTTATTTCCAACCAAAACTGCTATCAGTTTGTTGTAGTTTAGTTCCCAAGTGATCCCTGATTAGAAAGATATATAATCTAAGACATTCCAAGCATGCTTTTGGACAAGCCAACAATAGCCTCGATGGAATCACTCAACCTCCTGAAAAATAAAGTTTACTTGAATAATATCTTAGTCTTAAATCAAAATAGACACATTGAACAATGTAATTCAAAAAGACAGCATGGTCCCAACAAGAATACCTTTGACTAATTGATCTATTCAATCCAGACTAATCTGAGGCTAAGTAACAATAAAAATAACATATGCTTTGAATGCAACAGAACATATGACCCTTCATTAATGAGTAATGTTCCAGCATGTTTTTTTATCTTTTTTTGCTGCCACAAAGAATTTTTAATGAAGGTCTGAAAGTTCAATTCCAGCCCGAGACAAAAAAGTATAAGACTGAAGGTTTGAAAATGTTTAACTCAATATTAAAATGAAGGAAGTTAGACTTCTTCAATTCATGTTAGAATGAAAAAAAAATTAAAATTGAAGAATCATGATGAATGTAGACACTGTTGACTTGACAATTATCAATTGAAACTAAATTTAATAAAATAGCACCCAAATGAACTAAATCTAGTCAACCTTGGTAACTGGAAAATCACCCCAAAAAGTACAAGTTAATGTTTGCATTTTTTTTTTCAACATATGTATACTAAGATGTTAAAACCTTACAAGACTAACCACTGTTTCAACAGAAGGGAACCAAAATGTTCTAGAAAGATTCTAAAGTAATTTTTTTTAATTTCAGAGAATAAACCCATTGCACGGGCCATTTTAAAGAAAACTCACTTTGCTTTGTACATTAGAAAATTCATAAGAAGTAAACAAAATAGATTAAATATATACAATATATGTTAATAGATATAAGAGGAACTGCATAAACATAAAACATGATATGCTTCTTCAGTCTGCCAACAAAACATTGGATATATTCCAGATAAAAGAAACATATAGCGCAAAGAACTCTTTCTGAGATCATTATAAGCTACAGTCTTTGTGCTATTATGAGTATCTATATTCGCAATGATTATACCTGCTGTTTTGAGGGACTCTTTTGATGCATCTCAGTCAGCACCAACTCTACAGTACACCATGTGTAAAATGATTTATTATCTATAAGCATTCTTTCACATAGAGATTATTTATATTGTTCTCAACCCCACCCACTAACAAGCAATTCAGATTCAACATTATATTCATACAGATACACACGCATACACACGATCAACTGCATCAAAGAAAAGACTGTGAATCAGACTGCGTCTGAAAAATTGCTGTGTCAAAATGACTCTATCCATTGCCATAGCTTTCAGCTGACTCATCTTTCTTTCACTACTTCACAATAATCCAGAGATGAAATCTGTTTGCTGGACCTGCTAGAAATAACAGCCAAATTTCCCTCAAATTACAACCTATTATCTTAAAGTGTGCATCAGATAATATAGTCCATGATATACAAAAAGTGGCATAGTCTCAGCTGGAAACACCTTTGGCCACAGGTCAGCTCAATCAAAGCTGACCTGAGGTTATATCAACATTTGCTCTTCTGAACTTGCTCATTTTACATTACTCACACATATAATTCAAATGAAACATTCACCACACAAACAAAATGCAACATCTTGTAGGTCTCCCTTCCTTGGAATAGACAAATCTAAAATGACTGTGGCCAACGCATACAAGCTCCAATCATCATTCTAATACAAACAAAACTCACAGGAAAGACAGAGAGTAAATGACACGGCTTTCTGATTAAGAAGTTTGTTTTGAAATTACAGGGTTTCATCTCACTACATAGAATATTAGACAAATGCATTCTACCATAGCTTCAGGTTGATTAATATCTTGTGAATGAAATATGGTAAACAGAAATTGTACTGAAGCAAGCAGACAAGTAGGCATTGGCAAGAAAAACAATTAACTGTTGCTTTGAACACACTCTCTTATGATATTTGTTCTGCATGAGTCACACAGGCAGTTCTTTGTCTATGGGACTCAGATACCATTATAAATCACTGGTTCACCAATATTTACAACAGCAACAGTGAGTTACTATTGTAAATGCATGTGATTCACTTGTTGGGAAATTGTGTACCCATAGATGTTGTTCATAAAATGTGACATGAAATTTTAAAAAATGAGTAGTGAAAGATTTTACTGTATAGGTGCAAGCATGGCTGCACTTATATAGTAAGAAGCTTGCTTTGCAACTATATGATTTTAGGCTCAGTTCTATTGCACAGCATCTCAAACAAGTGTCTTCTACTACAGCCCCAAGCCAACCAATGCCTAGTGAGTAAATATGATAGATGGAAACTGTGTGAAAGCCTGTTGTGTGTACATATATGCATATGTGTGTGTATATACATACATACACACACACACACATATATATATACACACACATATACATATGTGTGTGTGAGAGTATATATACACACATATACATATATGTATATATACACACGCTTTCGATAAGACCAATGAGATGAAAAATGTACCAATGTATCTTGTGTTAATAGAAGAAAGTAATTGTAGTATCAGAAAACTGAAGCAGACATGAAGGGAAAAGGGGGTATAGTTTGATCTCAGGTAGATGAGCCACACAGAAGGTAGATTAGAGAATTAAGAAGAATGGCAGCATGCTATACTGCAGATCTGCCCAACCCACACAAAGATGAGAAAAATAAATGAAAACATTCAAACATATGCACATACATTTGAAGCTATTCACTTTTTCACTTTTATTTTCCACTTTTTGTCTATTTGTTTAAGCAACAAAATAAACACACAAAAGTAGGAAATTTGGAGTAACACTAAAGTGAATAACCAGCCTCAAATGAATAAACTCATATTTTTTTGAGTACTACTTCTCCTGTCTGCAGATGCATACATGATTAGATAGATAGATTAGATAAATAGATAGTTTAGATAGACAGTTGGATTAGATAGAGAGATGGATTAGATGCAAAGAGCATAAGAGTGAATAAATAGACAGACAGGAGGTTTTGTCAAATAAATGAAATAGTAGTGGCAAATAAAGCTTTAGGTTGTTGACTGTAACTGAAATGTGTAGCTATTATTTTGTTGTTTATCTGAGCAAAGCAGTGAGTAAAAGATAGCAAGTTTTCATTATAAAGTTACTTATGATAGGATAAGGTCTTATCCTGGGAGATAACTATCTTCCATCCACTTAACAGTATGGAATACTAGGGTTCAATACTAACCTAGTGAATCATTAAGATTTCTGAAAAGATCAATGCATTAAATGAACATATGGTTAACACCTGTTCAATTCTGTGCAAGAGTCATGTCATGTGTTCAATGAACACAAACTGTTGATCTTTAGCAAGTTGGGGTCCAATGTCATGAGACTAAAAAAAATGGTGCTGGAACTATGAGGCATGAAAATCAGTACATGCATGTGGCTAAGTTTGTTTTATGATCACATGGTTTCAGGTTCAACCCCACTGCACAGCACCTCAGACAAGTATCTTGTTAATTGCCAGTTTAAGGATTACCTACGAGTAGTAGTTTCTTGTAACATTTTTCTATCCAGTCTTGGAAGCCCTACAAAAGATAATGGGCAATGTGCTTCTAATGACTATGACAGTCGAAAAAGAAAGAAAGAGGTCATCCAATCAAAAGATGCCAAAACAGTAAAATAGAACCGATGACAGTTTTAGTAAGAAGAAAAAAAAAAGAACATGAGTCAGATTTATCAATTTAGTAATTACTTATTTAAATTATAGCTCTCTCTCTCTCTTCTTGTGTCATGGCATATTCATGCTGTAATCATAGCTTGTTCCTCCTCTATTTATTTCTGTCTCTCGCAACATCACCCAGGTCTTTCTCACCCTGCACACTCATTCTCTTCTTCATCCAGTCGAACATCTTCATTCTCTGCCTTCCTCTCGCTCTCCTTCTCACCAGCTGTCTCCACCATGTAACACTCCATTCCGTTATCCTCTCTGAGAAAATGACCAACAATTCTCCACTGTCTCTCTCTGATAGTATCCATCAACTGTCTCTTCACTTTCATCTTCTTCAACACTTCCACATTCATCACCCTCTGTACCCACGAGATTCTAAGCATTTTTCTATAAAACCACATCTCTGCAGCTTTGAGTCTCTTCTCCATGACTTTGCTTATCATCCAAGACTCACATCCATATGTTAGCACTGACAAGATGTAGCACTTCAATAGTCATTTCTTGACTTCCATTCCAATTCTCTTTGCACAAAAAATGCTCCTCATATCCATAAAAGTCTTCTTTGCTAATCCAATTCTGCACTTGATATAATTATCTGACCTTTCATCTGATGCGATCCAACTTCCTAGATATATGAAACTGTCCTTCTCTATTTTAATCAACCCTCCACAAAAGGATAAAAAATAAAATTATAGCTGACATATTTTAAAATACAATACTTAAGAAATCAATAAATGTTACACCACACCATTTATGTAAACAGGGAGAGTAGATTCCAGTCACCTTCAACTTCGATACATTTATTCAAGTTCTGAGTTCACATTCCACTGAGGTCAACTTTGCCTTTCTTCCTTTCGGGGTTGATGAAATAAGTGCCAGTCAAGCACTGGGTCGATGTAATTGACTTACCCCTCCCACAAAATTTCAGGTTTTGTGCCTACAGTAGAAAGGATTTATTTACATCATCAATCCTACAGTACTTAACTTTTTTAATCAACCCCTCCACAAAAGCATAAAAAGTAAAATTTCTGCTTGATGAAATTTAAAGTCAGAACAAAGAGCCAGATGAAATACCCTATGGCATTTTGTCTGATGCTCTAAAGATACTGTCAATCAACCAGTAGCAGTAGTGGTGGTGATGGGGTGGGGGTGGAGGTGGAGCTGGCAGCAGCAATGACTCCTTTTGACTATGAATACAAGCTTAATTTTGTTCCAAACGAAGATAACTACAATCTTATTATATTACTTGCTCTTATTTCATTGCCCTTTATGTATGTGTAACATGCACAGGGCTGCTTGCTTGTTTTTCTAGGCAACACAGTACCCTGCACACTTTTAAGGTGACAGGTTAACAGTAGCTCACAAACAATATGGAGGTGATATTCTGATATAATTAAATGTCCTTACTACAGCTAATCTCCCACCCTATAAGTATGTGTGGTACTATGTCATGCAGGTAAACAGAAGTTAACAGCTAACTGCAAGTTAACATTTTCCCCTAGACCTTAATAAAAAAAATACAAGTAGACTTTTCTTTGATAAGTTGAAAAACCCCTATATTTTAGAGGTAAGTTATCAAGTGCTGAGATGTTCATACTTGTTTGAAGGAAATTAATGACTTAGGAGTAAAATATCCTGAATTGTGATTGACTGAATTGTAGTCTAAGACTAAAATCTAAAATCCATGAAAACTTATGGAGTAAGTCTGTTAGGGTTTTTCTGCATACATTAAGAGAGCTTTTGATGAAGACTGCTCCAGCTGCAATCATCCTGTCTTTTCTTATTTTCAGGCATAGTATATCTCGGAATATTTTATCCAATGTGTATGAAGAGTAATATACACTATTTATAATGGACAGATAGGTGTTTGTTGTTAACACGTTTCAGCTGATGTACTCTCCAGCCTTCATGAGGTGTTCTAGTGGAATTTCGAACCCAACCCTTTATTTGACTAATGGAGTACACTGTTCCCATTCCTAAGATATGTTGCTGATGTTATTTTTTTTTGTTGATATTATTTTTCAAGTCCTTGCCTTGGATTGAACTTAGAATCCGAGGGTTAGTAGCCCACGCTCTTATCCACTACGCTATATGTCTGTGGGCATGTAACATCCTCACCGTTTTACTCAACTGATAACAAGTGGAATATCAACATTCAGGTACACATACACCACATCATATATATATGTGTGTGTGTGTGTGTGTACATGTGCACACATAACAAGCTTCTTACAGTTTCTATCTAGCAAATTCACTCTCAAGGCACAAAGGAATGGTCTCAAATAACTGCAAAGAGAAACAATATGAATATTCTTCCTTTCTACAAGATATAAAGAATGCTTGTTCATTAAAACAATTAAAAGGAGCTAGAGAAGAAGACACTCACCCTATGTGCTACACAGTGAGACTGCATGCAACCATGTGGTGCAAAATTAACTTTAACCATACAGCAACTCTTAGTATATTTATTACCAAACTTTATTTAAACTTCTGGAGTTACAATGTATTATTTAAATTTCATACAAGCTGAACTCATAGAAACAAAAAGAAAAATAAGAAAAAGCTACAGTTATTGAAATCACTGAAGAGTATCTCAGAGACACTTACCAGATACCATTTATGTCATCATTTTCCCAAGCAAAAACAATCCAAGGAGCATTTACGTTAAATGATGATGTTTCTAACATAGACACATAAGAAAGGATAAATTAGGAACTTTCTTTGTCGTCCCACAGTATTCTTAAAAAAACAAAAAAAACAAACCCAAATTACAAAAGATATTTCTCTCTCTCTCTAACTCATTAATTAATTTATTTGACTCATTTATGTCATTGTGACTCAAAGAACTGATACAATATTCAAATAGGCAGTGAAGAAAATAAATTGGTTTTACTAATTGAGAAATAGCTAAATACTGCATTCTACTTCTAAAAAAAGCATGTAGATCTAGGAGTGTTCCAATCCCCCTCCATAGACCAACTCTGTATGCTCATTTGTAACATTAGAGGAATGGTTCTCAACTGGTTGCTAAGTGACAAAATGTGAATATTCCTACCTCCCACAACATATAAAGGAAAGTTGTTCAATAGAACAATTGAAAGGATAAAATCATTAGTTGAAACTTTAGAGTTGAATATGTCACAGACAGAACTCAGTAGCACACAAGGATGACTAGCAGTACAAGAGCTCAAGAGAATTATAAACTGTTTCATGCAGTCCATATCAACAGAAGGTTGAATTAAGTATGCATTTAAAAGGATGGTTGAACAAACATTTCAGACCTACCTTACAAATTACAGATTCTAAATGTTAGGTGATATTTATAAGATTTTTTTCATAAGTTTTTTCTTGTCTCTTCTTCCTTAGAAAATAGGATTGAATTTCTCAAAAAGTAAATGCGACATCATATGGTTAACTACAAACAGAAATTATATTCTAGGCATATATATATATATATATATATATACACACACATATACT
>NC_068984.1:59792834-59797698 GCF_001194135.2 Octopus bimaculoides
ATATTTATATACATATATACATACCTATATATATTTATATACATATATACATACCTATATATATTTATATACATATATACATACCTATATATATTTATATACATATATACATACCTATATATATTTATATACATATATATATACACACATACCTATATATATTTATATACATATATATATACACACATACCTATATATATTTATATACATATATATATATACACACATACCTATATATATTTATATCTATATACATACCTATATATATTTATATATATATATACATACCTTAAGAAGCATCAGTTGTGGTGTGCAAGAGAGACGATTGCGTTGGTATGGTCATGTGGCGAGAATGGACGAGGATAGCTGTGTGAAAAAGTGCCACACCCTAGCAGTGGAGGGAACCTGTGGAAGAGGTAGGCCCAGGAAAACCTGGGATGAGGTGGTGAGGCAAGACCTTCGAACATTGGGCCTCACCGAGGTGATGACTTCTGACCGAGACCTTTGGAAATATGCTGTGCGTGAGAAGACCCGGCAAGCCAAGTGAGACCTAAATCCAATGTCTATGTAGCATAAACACCAGGTGAAGAAAAACTGCAAAATCTAACCTCTACAGAATTATGTGTATCTTTTAACATGAAAAACTCTCAAAGATTATTCTCTGTCACAAAGCCTACATTTGAAATAGTTTCTGCTCAAGCATATCACTGTATTTTTAGCTTTATATACTATATATACAAACTAAACAAAAGAGAGTGGCATATGTGTCTGTGTCATGCCGAACAAGCATATGTCACAATAATCCTATGATTTACAGATGTCTCATTAATGAGCTGGCTATCATCTGACTAGACGAAGAAGTCACGCTGTGTGCATATTTGTAAATTTATAGATAAATATACACACATACACATATAATACGCATGTACATTTATATTATATCTATATAAATAATACATATGTCTATTATGCGCGTGTATGTGTGTGTATAATACATATGCCTATTGTATGTGTTATATATATATATATATATATATATATATATATATATATATATATATATATATATATACCTATATATATATGTATATATATGTGTGTGTGTATATATATATATGTGTGTGTGTGTGTGTGTGTGTGTGTGTGTGTGTGTGTGTGTGTGTGTGTGTGTGTGTGTATATATATACACATGTGTGTGTGTGTGTATGTGTATATATATAAATATATATATATATATTGTGTATTGTCATTTCTTCTTGTATTTGCAGGTCCTAAGCAGTCTTGTGGAGAGGGGGAATCTACTAATTGCTTGGATAATCTTAAGACTACCACACACACACACACACACATACACAAAGCTGAGTAAAGGTATATTAAATGCCCATGAAGATAAATTCTTGATTTTCATAAATTATTTTTCCTTGAAGAGAGAAAGAATAATCAAACACTTTATGGCAATTGCAATCAACTCAATATGAGGAGAGACAATCACAAGAGTCAACATGCTGTTTAGGCAAAGACATTTCGATTGTCTGAAGAGATGGAAACAGCCTTGTACAAGTTTCTGCTTCAATAGGCATCATCAGCACAGCAGTGCAGTTGATACCTACTGTCCTACCATGGATCTTGCAGATGAGATTGTTATACATCTATGATGGACTCTCCTATCGAAGATGACATATGAGCATTCAGCTTTTGCCAAATGAACTGCACAAATGATTTGTTTATAGTGATCAAATGTTCATGCTGCACATTAGTTCACTCTCTCCATCAAACCAACGTTGTCTGAACAAGTGAACTGTGTATATCATGTGTCAGGTGTCAAAGTGATTGCAGAGCAATGTGAGATGAAGTGTTTTCCCAGTCTAGGAATTGAAACCACAACCTCGCGATGGTGAGTACAACACCCTAACCATATGTATGTATGTGTATATACAGAAAGAGAGAGAGAGAGAGTTGAAAATATTTATGGTCTATGTAATTTGCATAAGGGGAGATGATTTCAATGAGTCAAGAATTTATTTAGTAAGACATTTGATATACATATATTTGACTTTACTGACAATATTCATGCCACTGGCCAATCTGAGTTATTTCTCTTAGTTCAAGTTTGGGTAAATTATGCAAATTAGTCTGAACCATAAACATAGTTTTTGAGGCTTTTAGTAGTTTGGCCTGGAAGAGACTGATAGTATAAATACTAAAATAAAATATGTTCTAGGATCAATCTGATGAACTCAGTGGTTAGAACATCAAGTTCACAATCATGAGGTAGTGAGTTTGATTCCTAGACCAGACTGTGTGTTGTGTTCTTGAGCAAGACACTTTATTTCATGCTGCTCTAGTTCACTCAACTGGAGAATTGAGTTATGACATCACTGGTGCCAAGCTGTATTGGCCTTTGCTTTTCCCTTGAGTAACATTGGTGGTGTGGAGAGGGAATGCTGGTATACACGGGTGACTGCTGGTCTTCCATAAATAACCTTGCCTAGACTTGTGCCTTGGAGGGGAACTTTCTTGGTGCAATCCCATGGTATGCAAGACTGAAGGGGGTCCATCTGTCATATATACACACACACACACTTTTATGTGTGCATGCACCCCACCCTCACATATATATAATAAAAGAAATGATAAAGGAATAGATTATTTCATGAAATTCATTAGCTTACAGCTGTTTCCATACCCTACAACAGAAACAGCTGTAAGCTAATGAAGTTCATAAGATAATTGTTTATTCCTTTGTCATTTTCTTTATTATTACTGCTCTGTACTCAACTAATGGTTTGTTCAGAGACATATGTACACTGAGTTTTACACCAGGTTATTAATATCGCAATACCTAAGTGAAATATAGATATTTAATCATTACAAAACTTGACTGTGGGTTTGGTAAGAATGTGAACACATTATTTTTATGCTACTGACATGCATAAAAAAGGGGTCTCTCTTGTTTGTTGATCCCTTCTCAAGAAAGACTTAACTGGCTTTCTTGTGCAATCAGTATGCTGTGTTGAGCATAAAATATGTATGGTTTAATTTATGACAAACTATCAAAGGCTTAAATATGCAAATAAGGCTGTTCATGATGATACTAGTCAAATTTACAACTGCTTTATATAGCAACAGATCTGTGCTATTGATCGGGAAGGAAACCGGTTACGCCTTTTCTGAAGAGTAGTTAACAAACCATGATCGGGTTCATCAGGAAACTCACTACCTCTGTTATTCTCTACATGACTAGCATAAAAATAGAATTTTTAGATACTTATTTAACCCACAGTGAGGATTTGTAATGCTTCTATACACACACACACACACAATCTGTGTGTATATATACATGTGTGTGTGTGTAAATAGTAAGATAATGCTATGCAACTTTGTAAAATTGTTAAAATTATATATATATAGAGAGAGAGAGAGAGAGAGAGAGAGAGAGAGAAAGAGACAGAGAGAGACAGAGAGAGAGAGAGAGAGAGGGAGAGAGAGAAAGAGAGAGAGAGTTCTGTATGTATACACACACACACACATAAGCAGCATATGTATATACACATATGTAACGTACTTAGGCGTGGCTGTGTGGTTAAGAATCTTGTGTTTTAATGTGGACATGGGTTCAGTATCACCGAATGGCACCTTGGGCAAGTATCTACTATAGCACCGGGTCGACCAAAGCCCTGTGAGAGGATTCGGTAGATGGAAAGTGAAAGAAGCCAGCCGTGTATGTATGTATGTATGTATGCATGCATGTATATAAGTGAGTGTGTGTGTGTGTGTGTGTGTGTATGTGTGTGTGTATCGATCACCACTCAACATTTAACAATCAGTGTTGGTTTGTTTACTTCCCCGAAACTTAGTGGTTCGACAACAGAATAAGTACCATGCTTTAAAAAAGTAATGGCCTAGATTTATTCGACTAAAACCTTTCAAGGCAGTGTCCCAGCATTGCCGCAGTACAGTGACTAAAACAAGAAAAGATATGTGTGTGTGCGTGTAACTTCATATATATATATATATATATATATATATATATATATATATATATATATATAATATGTGCACACACAGAGTTGTTCAGCCATTTTGTTCAGCATTAACCAATTCTGAAATATCAATCAATACTTCTAACACACACACAAAATAAATAAAACAATGTTCAAAGCGCCAGCTTCGGGCAAATTACACAGTATAGAAAGGAAAACAAAAACATATGAGAGACCAAATAAATACATTAATATGTATTGTTTGTTCCGATGAAGACTACGTGATGCAATAAATTAAAATAAATCAGAAGATATGAATATTAAAATGGAATAGTTAAATAAATTCCTAAGTATCTAGATGAAGATACCTGTTACAATAAGTGCAACAATGGAAATCATGATGTTTTAAAGATAGACTATGAGGGATGATGAAGGATCTATTTTGTCTTGAAATTTCAGAAGCTTATTCTTAAGTTCATATTGATTTGTGTCTGTGCATGTGTATATATATATATATATATATATATATATATATATACACACACGTGCATGCAGAAATGTATATATGAAAACAAATATGTATGTGTGCGTGTGTGTACATTATATATATATATAATATCATATTATATATATATATAATATTATATATTATATTATATTATATTATATTAATATTATATATATATTATATTATATATATATTATATTATATTATATATATATATTATATTATATATATATATTATATTATATATATATATTATATTATATATATATTATATTATATATATATTATATATATTATATTATATATATATTATATTATATATATATTATATTATATTATATATATATTATATTATATATATATTATATTATAT
>NC_068984.1:59799851-59800287 GCF_001194135.2 Octopus bimaculoides
TATATATATTATATTATATATATTATATTATATATATTATATTATATATATTATATTATATATATTATATTATATTATATTATATTATATATATATTATATTATATATATATATATATTATATATATATATATATTATATTATATATATATTATATTATATATATATTATATTATATATATATTATATTATATATATATTATATTATATATATAAAATATACATGTATTATATATGTATATTTTAATGTATATAAATAAAATATATATACACAAACGCATAAATATATACACATAAAAACACATACGTATGTATGAATGTATTCGCCTAAAGCGAAATGACTAAAGAATGTACAGATGATAAACATTCAAAGAACCTGTTTTAATGCTAATTAGTATAAAGAAACAGAGTAAAAAATTAAAAAAAAAAAAAAAAAA
>NC_068984.1:59800297-59812752 GCF_001194135.2 Octopus bimaculoides
AAAAAAAAAAAAAAAAAAGAACCATTGATGAAAACGTTAAGATAAACCAACAAAGCTATCTTGTGATCTTATGATCAAAGCAGCTATGCTATTAATTTTCATAGAATAGTAACGGATGATAAATCCAGAAGAATCTGTTGCAGAAATGGTTGGAATGAATTATTTCTAGAAAACAAACCAGTGTAATATGGAAAACAGAGTTGCATGTCGATGAAAAAGAGAGAAGTGGGTGGGAACACTGAAATAAGAAATAAATAACTACAGGAATTATTTCCATTCCATCATCGATAAATGTAACAAGTAGATAGGAGATAAACGGATTCGTTCGGAAACCAGAAAAATCATCTGAAATGACACTTAATCAATACAGATTATACAGATATGATCAGTACTAGTTAGAATGTATATGAAATAATATAAAAAGCAGATAATAAATGGATTTTTTTAAATAGCAGTTATATGGAATCTGAAACCTTGTACTATTACAGTACAAGCAACTGGAATGTCAGGAATAATTGCCAATATTTGGAACTACAAAATGGTCAGCGGATGGAAACCTGTTAAATGGAGTAAACTTTCGCTTTTTAAAGTGATTTTGAAGATGTGTTTCACGTCTCATGTACATTACTAATCTATTTTTTATTTTATTAAGGAATAGAGTAATCACCAGTGATAATAAATTACCGAGTTATCAATAGTAACATTTTCGGGGTATCGTGTGAGAGAGGTCAAACGAACTTATAGCTTTGGAAATGTAGGCAATCAATGAATGAGGTTAAAAATATTGTAGTCACTTAATATAAGATCACAGTAATCGAAATCAACAATGTGTGTGATATATATTTCGTGTTCGACAAAACAATGAGATACAATGGGTTTAGAGAGCAACTGATGGGTTTTTACCATGGAAATATTAAGAATCATAACCGAGTATCAATGTGTTATATAGACAAACATGCAAACATAATAAAGAGGAGGAGTAAAATATATACTTACATTTGCGGTTGTTTCCAGGTGATTGAACATAAGATAACACTTGCCTGCACGCTTTTTTAGATTTATTATGTAGATATGATCTAGTCCTCATTTAGACACATTTATTTTTACATATAAATCCGACAGACTCGAGTTATCCCTTGCTCTCCCCCCCTTAATGTGTAGATGGGATGAAATTTATTCCAATAGAATGGCTCTTGGTTTGTTCTTTTAATATTCTAATATTATCTTTTTTAAATATATAAATAATCAACTGAAAGGGAAGAAAACCGACGAGGAAGTTTCGAATGTGGATTGAATAGGGGACAAGGTGAAAAAAAAAAGGAGGAGAATAAAAAATAGCTAGCAAGGAGTTGTTCTTTTGTTTAAGCAGGTAGCTTGCTTGTAACGGAGTGAGAAGGTCAAGCCAAAACAGCTACAAGTAAAAAATATGTTCAGATAATAAACTGTAGGGTGTAGGGTAAGCTAGGCAAGAACAGGGTAAAACCCATCCGATGATTTGGAAGGTTGTGACTGATTATTTTCGGAGATATTTTGATTCCTTTACTTATTTTTTTCTTTTCGTTATTACGCTCGTAAATATATCTCTACAAGCAGTGTTGTCCTATATATATATATATTTATTTATATATATATACACACACATACAAGCAGAGATGAAAAGCGTAAAAAAATATATATGGGTTTTGTTGCAGTTCAGCCAAAACTGTAGTAGTAGCGAATCGTGTGTAAAATTCGTGAGTGCGAGATAATTCGTCTTACTACTAATAGCAGTAGTTCGTAATGTGTGGGTCACCGATTGATGGCTAATGGTAAGCAAACTCCAACTTCTCGCCAATAAACTTAGCTCCCTTATTGTTTAGAAGATATATATTTTTCCTTTCGGTCACTCTCCGCTGACCTATAAAGAGCCTGACTCCCTACCTTGCTACCTTGTTACGGAGAGAAGTAACAACATGAAGAAAGGGTAGAAGCCATTTTTATTGTGACGTCATTGGAAGACAACAGTGAGCGGTGCTTCGCAATGAGAAAGGTTGGAGGAGATAATAGCAGAAGCAGCAGAAAGATCAAGTGCTGGGTAGATAGGCAGAGAGAGAGGCACAGCGGCAAAACAAATGGTTAATGATGTAAAAAACACATATATATATGTATATATACCAGGACAATGTATATATACATATATACTAAGTGGTATACGAAATGAATGGAAATGTGACTACTCTTGTGTCTGTCATGTGAGAAATGTACAAGATACATTCCAGCATGATATATATGTATGTTTAATATATTTATATAGATGTTAGGGTGTACAAACCGCAGAAAAAGTACTTGTATCGCCTTTTCGAATGTACAAAGACGGAAAACTCGGAGTAGCTGTGGAGTTATTCATCAGCGCCGAATGAATGAATATGTATCAGTTAATACCGACACAGACCTCAGCGAGTCATCGTCGAACCTTAGTGCA
Source organism: Octopus bimaculoides (assembly GCF_001194135.2). Classification (NCBI taxonomy): domain Eukaryota; kingdom Metazoa; phylum Mollusca; class Cephalopoda; order Octopoda; family Octopodidae; genus Octopus; species Octopus bimaculoides. The sequence continues at coordinate 59,802,759 of NC_068984.1, forward strand.
TATCTTCAAGCAATAAAACGACGACAGGTCAAGGTACCCGTTGCTTAGACCCCTAACGCCACATTTGTCCTTGTTAGCTTTAAATAGTTAAATAGTTTCCGCTTTCATTTTTCAGAGATACAGCCTAATCGATCAACATTCAATTAGTTTTACAGTTTTTATCGTTTTGTTGTTATAATTTATAATTATGACTTCATTTATCAGCTGTCTCTCTTAATAGTCACTTACATAGTTCGTAAGGGACTTGTTGGTTTATTTTCGCTCTTTATTATATCCATTAATATTAATCTCACTTCGCAGGACACTCCCGATTCAACTCAGGATTATTTATTTTTTCCTACATTTTCTTTCGCTCTTTTACACTTTATTTATTACACGCTTACATGTGGTGTGTGTGTGTGTAAAGGAATTGTTAAAGAGAAATTGGATGCTATGTTTTTGATTTTTTTCATGAACAAATTAGCTAGTCGATTGTATACATCAAGCATAGCCAACCTTTTCGAGGGTCTCAATTTGTTTATAACTGGAATAGATGTAAGTTATTTAATACAGGTGACTGGATTGCGGGAGACGAAAGGTTGACATTTCTTTTGTCGTGATCTAAACCCAGAGTTTCGATGTTATGCATTTACTACGGTGCTTTAGCATTTCTGTCTTTTCCGTCACCCTAACATCGACAATTAATAGTATGCACATTTCTCATTCATTCACTAATTTGAAACCTTTTTACAGTTGTACCTACAAGCTGAACACACGACGAATTTTGTTCCATACTTAGACGATGGCATTTTACTTAACATAACATTAAGGGAACACATTAACATTTGCAACTTTCTATTTCTCCTTTCTTAGAAAGAGGACGTTGTGACATTAACAATTTTTCTTTTATTACTATCACTTTGAACATCTTTTGTTTATCTTGTAACATTTTTGGTTGTTTGGGCAGGTTTAGTTTTTCTTTTTTATTTATTACATAGAAACGAAATCAGCGAATTGGAATACAAATTTATTAGTCCTGACTTGAAATCCGATCTTATGCTACAGGTTTCTTTTTGTATTTCCAAGAACAGTGCATGCATACATACATACATACATACATACATAAGTGCTACTCTTAGAGGATATATATATATATATATATATATATATATATATATATATACATATATATATATATATAACATACAAAAATAAGAAGAATGACCAGCAAAAGTGGACTCTTATTAATAAATTATAAATTTTATATATATATATATAAAACCATCTGAGAATGTTACGAAAGAAGACTGTCCAGTGAAGCCGAAAAGTTTTATTCCTCTTCGGTTTACCGTAATAAAATGGTTAATGTATATCGAATTTATTTCGGCGAGTGATGAGTTTTGCTATGGGTCGCATGTTTAGCTAAGAGGAGTGAAACTTTTCATTGAAAGTTATCAAAACTGATGTTAATTATTCAGTATTCTCGCTTCTAAGAATGGTTGAAAGGGTTTGACCCGGTGGGAAATAGAAAAATAAAATATTCTAATTATTGCACGGTTCTTATTTTACATGCTTGGCTGCTGCTAAAGTTTAGCAGTTGTCAAGTCTCTTTGCACGGGACGCATCGCAGTGCTTGTAACAAGAGTCGAAACATTGACCTTTCAAGCCAGTAAAAAGAAAGCAAAAAACGTTGTTTAGCTCCAGACTAGCTCTGATCGAGAAAATCTGTAACGAAAGATGTTCTAGCCGCGACCACATTGTCCAATGTATATATAAGACGATATAAGATTATGAGTTGATGGACATTTGGCTACTATTTCTATTTATATCGAGCGACTACACAGGGGCTCTCATTGACTTGCGGCTTGAGAAATCTATGATTAAAGGCTTTCCAGTCATAATCATCCTATCTTTTTTCCTATGTGCTGGGAACTTAGAACAACATTATCCAACGTATTCTTTTCTAAGACGGTCGGGTAAGATTTGAGGGAACTTGGCTGCTATTTTTAGCATGTCGAACTTTGGCCTAGCAGCTCCCTCGTTAGCTTCTAGTTCGGTGGATATTGATAATTTGCTGAGAGGATAGGAAGTATCTAGTATTTTAGGTGGAACCCTTTATCGACCAGTTTGTCACTTTTGCTTGTCTTGCGAACCAGTCCGTTTAATGTTACGCATGTAAAACGATACTTTCTGTTATTCACTATTCACATGCATACTGTGGCAGCTGTTGCCTGCCATTTGCAACATCTCTGCTCACCAACAGTTGCTATTGTTGTTGTTGTTGTGTAAATTACCGTTAGAATATCTAATTTTGCTAACACTATTGGAATTATTACTAGTATGATATCTGAGGAAGCTACTACTATCACCACCACCACTACTATTACAACTACTACTGCTCCTATTCTTATTGATGTTGTTCAGCATTGATTCGACAAAATCAAACATATGATCAAAGACTTTCCACACATGCCCATCCTCTTTAAAAAAAATTGTGACTGTATTTTGGACTACATTATTTAACGTGTCCTTCCAATAAGAATGCATGATATGGATTTCACGGGGAATAGGCTGCTTTTTCTTTTAACAGGTCTAGCGAGCGATCTCTGCCGTTAGCTTGTATCTCTAGTGTCAGTGTTACTACTACTCCGAGGAATATTTCGGTTTTTATCACCATAATTTTCATTATCTCATTATTTCTTTTGTCCTCTTCAACGCTATTTCTACTACTCTCATCGTTATATTTGCTGCTGCTGCTATTGCTGTTACTACTACTACTACTACTACTACTATAACATAGGCACAAGGCCACCTATTTAGTGAGAAGGAAAACAGTCGTTTATATTGACCCAGAGACTTGAATGGTACTTTGTGATATCGAAACCAGAAGGATGAAAAGTAAAGTCAACCCTCGTTGGATTTGAACTTAGAACACAATGGAGCGTAGTTAAATACGGCAGAACAAATTTTGCCTGTTGCTCTACCGACCCTGCCATACTGCGACAACTACTCCCCTTTTTCAGCTCTACTACTACTACTACTACTACTGGTGATGATGATGATGCTGGTGATGCAGTTAGAGAAAATACTGACCTCACAATTCTGTCAATCCTTATACTGTTACTTTATTTTATTGACCACCTGAAAGGATAAAAGGCACAATTGCCCTCATCAGGATCTGAACTCAAAGCCCTGGGTTTCTGCCACTTGTATCACTACCAAGATTGCTATTATCACTGTAATAGCACACACCTAGAACAAATTGACATCACTTTTCACTCCTATGGGTATTGAAAAAATAAGTAGGAAAATTGGCAGAGCTGTTATAATAAAGGAAAAATAATGCCTTGTAGTGTTTACAGTTCTATATTTAAGAGATGAGGAATTATGTACATTATTTACATTTGACAGATATTTGTCCTTATCTTGTTTGTTGTTAACAAGTTTCGGCTGATATACCCTCCAGCCTTCATCAGGTGTCTTGGGGAAATTTCAAACCTGGGTCCTCATTCCTAAGGTATTTTTTGATATTATTATTATTATTATTACTATTCAGGTCACTGCTTGGAATTGAACTCGGAATCTTGGGGTTAGTAGCCCGCGCTCTTAGCCACTGTGCAATATGCTCATGGGCATATGGCGTAGTGGTTAAGATTCGGAGTTCGATTCCAAGCAGTGACCTGAATAATAATAATAATAACATCGAAAAATACCTTAGGATTGAGAACCCAGGTTCGAAATTTCCCCAAGACACCTGATGGAGGCTGGAGGGTATATCAGTTAACAACAAACAAGATGAGGACAAATATCCGTCAAATGTAAATAATGTACTTGTATCTGGTTTCCAGTGTTCAGAGCCCAATTCCTGCAAAGGTCAATTTTGCCTTTTTATCTGTTCAGGGTTTATAAATAACTACCAGTTCAGAGTTTATAAATAACTACCAGTTCAGAGAAATGAATTGGTAGAATTGTTAGTGCTTTAGTATTTATTCTCATTCTTTATGTTCTGAGCTCAGGGATGGTAGACTTAATCTGTTGTCTGATTTATCACCCCCGCTTTATCTTTGGAGTTCACTCTTTAGCAAGTATTCAAGCCATGTTTTCAGTCAGTGGTGTAATGTGGGGTGTGCAGACTGCATGAGGTTGCCACTTTGGTAGGGAGGGAACAAACGTATGTTGAAGGCATGTCATGTTTAAGGAAGTGGGCAGCCAATTTGGCTCCTGCACAAGGTGGCCAAAACCCTTGTTATGTTATTGTCTTCACTTTGAAGATGCATTCCTTCCTTTTACCCATCATACATGGAGGCCTTATTAAAGGACCTAAGCACTGCCTTTTCCTCCTAACAAAAGCATAAAAGAAAAAGTGTCCAGAGTTTCAATTGATGGAATTATTAAATCTTTGAATGAATATCTTATGGTATTTGTTCTGGGTCTTGAATATCTTATGGTATTTGTTCTGGGTCTTTGTATTCTGAATCATTGAGAGATAAACCTTAATCTGTTGCCCGGTTTAACATCACCACCTGCTCCTTGGATGCTTTTAGCAGAGATCATTATGTTGCAAGCATTTGGAGTAAGTTTCCAGTATGAGAATAACTTTCTCTCTCTCTTCATCCTACAAGTCTTGAAGTCACTGAAAAAGTAAATAGTGATGGAGACTGTTTTTCCCTTCCTGATTGAAATGTAAAAAAATGGTACCTGTCATCAATAGATCCCATATTCAAATCAATCGTTGCTCAACTGTTGCTAGGTAAAGACCTATCCCTTTTCTCCATAACTTTTGGTTTTTGAATGCCTGATCTCAGATTTTTGTCAAATTTATTGTTGTACTCGTCCTCTTTTGTTTTTAGAGATACTTTGTAAAATTTAAAATAACATGGGAAAAATTTTAGTCAACTATATTCCCTCTCTCTATGCCAATTGAGTGAAGGCTTATAACCGGTATCTGTTGCTCCCCGTGTTGTGTTGACACCATATCAATAGTGAAGCTGGAGTGTCCTCTCCAGGTGCAGTTGTGTGTAATGGTGTGGATGGATGTAAGCCTGGGCAGTGTGATATGGAGAACAGGCTGTTGCCCATGCAACTTGTCCCCCTCTCCACCTCGTTGATGGATCCAAAGGAACAGCAGGGCTGCTACAGTTTGGCGTCAACGCAGTCTCAGGATCTGCCAGAATGAAGTTGAGATCAGCATTGAGCTGCCTTAGGGCCTCCAACTCTGGATTTTTCCTTGAGGTTTACTCCTGAAGCCTTTTCCATGACTGGATATTGCCACAAGGCAGCGGCGGAGGTTTGAAATTAGAGTTTTCCTTCTCCTAGATGGGCAGCCTTCCTAGGCTGATGAACCTCAACTACCCAAAGCATTTGGTTTTAAGGCACCAGATACCTGCCTTTGCCCCTTCTCCTGTCTGTAAAAGCAGTTCTGCCATGAGCAGGCTGGGAGTTGGACTTTGGTTGTCAGAAGCTTTTTGAGACGCACGCCATGTAAGAGCATTTTGTAGATAGTGGGCACTTATCCCTACTACCACCCTGGCTGTGACAACCATTCCAAATTAGCAATCTAGCACCAGTGTGAGAAATCAATAAGTATTGTAATCATTTGTTCCTTGCTGTTTTTGTAGTTTTAGCCCCATGTCAGCCGTGATTGGGCAGATTTATGATCATCAATTCTTTTTTTTTTTTTTTTTCAAGCAGATTATCCAATGTGGTCTTCCAGTTTTAAGATGACAGGTGTGAAGTAGAAAATAATCATTCTAATCCTTTAAAAAATGGATCTGTCAATGTTATTGTTGCTGTTAAACTTGTTAAACTGCTTCCTTCTAAGAAACTGACAAATCTGTAAGGAATTATTTTGCATAGATTAATAATATAGGTGCTGAGAGCCTAAATTCTTCTCCAAATGTTTATGTTCTTTTGTAAGCTTTTGCTGGGCAAGGAAGTAAATGCTTATTTGTTCTATTTAATCTTTAGCTTAACCCTTTAGCATTTAAAGAGGCCATATCTGACCAAAACATTCCAGATGTTTTATGCTCAAAGTGGCCAGATCTGGTTTCTCACACCAACCCTACAATATCATTCTAAAAATTAACATTTACCTCATCAAAAATCTCAAAGCTACAAGATAATGCATGATTAATTCAAAGCAATGCAAATAAATAAACATTACTTTTGATAGAATAATCTGAATGCTAAAGGGTTAAGCAATGTTCATAGCAACTTTGTATTACAGCAACAAAATATGTAATACGAAGTTCATAACAATTTTGTATTACAATATTCTTTGGCCATTGTTGTTTAACTCCCTAGGTCAGATCTGATTGAGCCTTTGATCAAAAACCTTCCAACCTTGACTACTCCATCTCATTTTTAAGCACAGTACAACCAAGCCAACAATATCTAATGAGTCTTTCTTTTCTAAGATGGTACAGTGTTGTTTGAGGAAGATTCATTTGTTGTATTATGCATTGAATGATCATATAAAGGTAACCTTGTTGGTTTTGTTGAGGTAGTTGGTTTGGATTCTAATAAAGATATTGCAGTCATTGTCTGTGTTGTTGTTGTTGCTTCTGTGTAATTTCACCACAGCCAGTCAGCTGTATTTCAGTTAGATCTATTATACAAAGACTAGCGTTTTGGGTATTTAGAGACAGTTCATAGGATCTACACTTCACATATGCTATTTGGACCTACAGTCTGGTCTAAAAACACTTATGTAATTCATCGTCACGATATTGCTTTGAGAAAATTCTCTTTCAGTTGGCAATTTAGCTTTGATTATTCTGCTTTTAATTATAGGCATCATCTTTAAACATAGTCCTTACAGATGATCCTAATTTAAAAGTAGCACAAATAGTTAAGTCACTAAGCTTCCAATCTACCAATCAAAAGGTCAGAGTTTTATCTAGTTACAGGTCTTATCTTGCCTCTGGTCATATTTGAGTCTGATCTGAAGTCACACTATACAGTTTATTGAACATATATATATGATTTTGAAAGAAAAAAAAATGAACTAGAGGTTGAGGAAATCAGTGTTGGTTTCAATCAATGGATTTAGGTAGGTCTAAATAACATTAAGAAGGTAAAAGATAAACCATTCCCCTGATAAGCTTTTAGTGTATAAGTAACTTCTTGAGCCCCTGGCAAAGCAAAGCATAAATCTCCTATGAATTCCACATTACTGCCACTGCTTACAGTGGTTAGTTATACCAAACCTTTTTTTCACTTGCAGTACACTTATATTCTTTTTAGAATTCAGCAACACACCTGAACTAAAGATATAACAAAAAGTATAGGGAAAAAAATTACATTCAGGTTACACTGTGGCACACCTAGCATAGTCTCATAGTACACTGGTGTGCTGCAACATATCAGTTGCAGAGCACTGAGTTATACCATGTTCAGTACGTACTTAAGTGGACTTGATCATTCAAAGCTAGGTATCTTGTGGATTGATAATTTAAATCTAAGTAACTTGGCCTCTAATGAACAGTTCTGGTTATCGAATATTCTGTAGAGTTGACTTGTCATGCTTTCCTAAATATTACTTTACTAGCATACAAAAAATAAGATTGAGTTTTTCTTAACAACCAAGGCTAAAAAACTGTGTGCCTCAGATAGGTCTCAAAACATGTTCCTAATCTAACCCTTTAGCTTTCAGATTAGATTGTATTGCAATTTTTATTTATTGACATTGTTTTGAATTAATCAGGCATTATTTTGTACCTTCAGGAATTTGATGATGTAGTTGTGTATTTTTAAAAAGACGTTGTGAGGTAGGTGTGAAAAACCCAATGTGGCTGGTTTGAACATAAAACGGCTCAATTTGGCTAGTTTAAATGCTAAAGAGTCAAGGTGTGTGCATTAGATAACTAAGTTAGTATTGTCTTAGATTAGCAACCACAAAATCAGAGTACCAGAGCGTGTCCCTTAGTTCTGCATCATGTCTATAACCAATGTATTTGATATAAAATGGCCTGTCTAGTTGTAATTTACAGGTGTTTGCTTTATTAGGTCCTCTACCAGTAATATCAATGCAGTTGAGTAATCTCTGTCCTACTGAAGTCTCCAAAATATAACATCTGTTAAGGCCTGTTGTTAGGAACAACAGCAGTGACCTTCAACCTATAATTTTGCTTATGGATGCTAATGTTAAAATGATATAAAGTAATATCTGGAGACTAGGGAGATGGTCTGTATCCATGAATATTAATCTAGCAAGTTCAGAGATAAAAGAATTACACATAAGTGTGATTTTGCATAAGGTCATTAACCTTTTAGCATTTAAGCTGGCCATATCTGACCAAAATATTTGACCTGCTTTATGTGCAAACTGACTAGATCTGGCCTCTCATACCTATTCTACAATGTTATTCTAAAATATATATAGTCACAACATCAAAATCTCCAAGCTATAAGATAATGTATGATTAATTCCAAATAATGTGAGTAAATAAGCATTACATCTGTCAAAGTAATCTGAACACTAAATGGTTTATGTTATGCAATAAATTCTGTCATGTATAAAACTACTTTCTTTTTATCATATGTTGTGGAGGTATCAGGTTGGTGAACTAGTAAATGTGATAGGGAAAAAATAGAGAAAAAAAGATTAAGAAACACCAGATCATCGCAGAGTTAACTTAGTGAATTGATTGTCTCCAAGAAGCTTATTTAAAAGCTGATAGATGTCTACCAATACCTTGTTAAAGTCAACTTTGCAAGGTGGTAGTGTTGATGGGTGGGTGTACAAGTCTAACTATTGTGAATGTAGTTCTACTGACCTTTGTGTTTTTTTTTCTTTATTTAAAGATTCTCTCTTTTTCTTCCACTAACATAACAATTATATGACACTCTGCATTCCATTAACTGTCAAATGGTTATTGCAGGGTCAACGACTCAGAGACTTCAGTTCATGACCCAGTGTTCTTAGTATATCATATGTGTTGATGTATTTTTGTATGTATGTGTATAAATTACACACACACACATATGCACACACACTTAAGTCTATTTATATCTATGCACGCCCCCCCCCACACACACATGCTCAAAGGAAGGAAATATTTAAGTACATGGTACTTAAAATCATCCTAACTTGATGTCAATGATAAGAAGAATGGAAATGATGATTTTTTCCCCTCTTTCTCTTTCTCTAAAACCTCACAAAGACAAAACAGACACATATAAACACACATACGAAATTAGAAATAAATACACATGCGAAATTAGAACGTTTGATATGTAAATGTACCAAGGTATAAAAAGGTATAAATATCACAAAAACAAAAAAAAACAACAGCTTTATGTGCTTGGCTTATCAATATTTAAATGAGGATTTAACCAAGAAATAAAATTGTTTATTTTAATATGTATATGTATGTAAGTGTATGTGTATGTATATATATCTATATATCTATAAAGATGAGAATGTGTTATTTCTTTACTACCCACAAGGGGCTACACAGAGGGGACAAACAAGGACAGACAAACGGATTAAGTCGATTATATCGATCCCCAGTGCGTAACTGGTACTTATTTAATCGACCCCGAAAGGATGAAAGGCAAAATCGACCTCGGCGGAATTTGAACCCAGAACGTAGCGGCAGACGAAATATGTGTGTCTGCCTGTATGTGTGTGTGTCTGTCTGTCTGTGTGTGTGAATCCCTAAAACTTGAGAACTACACAACCAATTTCATTCAAATTTTACCCGTGCCTTACTTAGTGTCCATGTAGTGTTTTAGGCCAAAAAATTCTTAACTTCTTGCCTAGTGCGAGCCCAGTGCAATATCACATCTCCTCCACTACTGTAGTATTACGTGTCAAAAGTGAAACAATAGCATCTCTATTGTAATGTCAGATATTTTCACTTTAACAGTTTCACTTTAATAGTTTCACTTTAATACTGAAACTATTAAAGTGAAATTATTATCTCACATATATACAGGCATACATACATATATGCATACTTATATATAATATATATTTGTTATGTATATATATATATATATATATATATAT
>NC_068984.1:59813140-59814952 GCF_001194135.2 Octopus bimaculoides
TGGTGAGGAATTCTACATTGGGGAGTAGTAACAACTAAGGAAGGGTAGCTAACTGCTTATTGTGAGCATTCGTCTTTATTATTATTGCTCTCTTTAGTTTTGACCCACAGGCCCAACTAACCCTCCACAGGAGCTTGCTTAAAAGTCCAGGTGGAATGTGGATTTTAAGCCAGTATATGTAAAGATACACATGTTCCAGAATCAAATATTAATGATTTCTTATATTAGCAATACATTACAAGATGTGTAACAGTTAATTGGAAGGGTTTACTTAGTAAGTGACTAGTACTTATGGTGAAAGCCAAAGATCTGAACTAGTATGAAAGTTCACGTATAATACTCTATCATTTATAACTTTCATCTGTAGTTCCAGTCTCCAGTAGGAACAATCATCAACAATGTCCTCCAACCTTTCATTGTTCATGTAAAGAGACTTTATGTCACTCTTGCAGACATCTTTGAAATGCAGATGAGGTCCTCATTGTGTTGTCTTGCTGGAAGCCAGTTCCCAGATTTTTCAGGAGCTTCACATTTGATGTGAGGTGTAGATTATTCAGCCAGCGGAGGTATTGTTACAGTAGGATGAGGAGACTGTTCATATGCAAGTGAGTCATGACCTCATTCCTGGTCATTCAGTTCAGTTTGCTTAATGTCCAGGATCTGTCTTGAACTGAGTCATTGCAAGGCATTAAAATACCACTCTTGTCCAGGACAAATGCTCTAGGTTTCAATACTATAAATTAAGTAGAGTAGAGGATTGAAGCATACTTCCAAACAAGATTGATGGAGCCATCAGATATATGGAGCTTAAGTGAGAAAATTTACTCAGTTTTTCTCCCACTCCCATCATCTTCAACAATGAGTTTCTAATAACAACGTTACTACATGGTTTCGAGTTCAATCCCACTGCGTGGCATCTTGGGCAAGTGTCTTCTACTATTGTCTCGGGCCGACCAAAGCCTTGTGAGTGGATTTGGTAGACGAAAACTGAAAGAAGCCCGTCATATATATGTATATATATATATATATAAGTATGTGTGTGTGTGTCTGTGTTTGTCACCCAACATCGCTTGACAACCGATGCTAGTGTATTTACGTCCCCGTAACTTAGCGGTTCGGCAAAAGAGACCGATAGAATAAGTACTAGGCTTACAAAGAATAAGTCCTGGCGTCGATTTGCTCGACTAAAGGCGGTGCTCCAGCATGGCCACAGTCAAATGACTGAAACAAGTAAAGAAGTACTATGCTCTCTAGTCTCTTCTAAACTCACCTCATATCTCAATGTCTACCATAATACCTCATCCTCACTACAGTTCTCTCTTTTCAGCTTTACCCCAACTAATCTTACCCTCTCTTCTATAATGTATGTAACCATGTACTGCCTCTACAACAAGAAACTTGTTCTTTTCTAATCCATTCTCACGCTTTAAAGCCACCTCCCACTCTGTTGTAGCCCTACTCAGTCAAAGGTGATTTTAGCTTTGCAGGCAGCCTAGTGGCCTCACTAGTGTTGGTGCCAATAAAAAAAGCACCCAGTACATGCTGTAATGTGGCTAATGTTAGGAAGGGCATCCAGCATTTGAAACTTTGCCAAAGCAGACATTGGAAAACAATGTAGTCTTTGAATACATTGGATCCTGTCGAACCTTCCAACATATACCAGCATGGAACAGGAACACTGAATGATGATGATGATGTATTTAAAAACACACACACACACATATATGTGTGTGGATGTATGTATGTATGTATGTATGTATGTATGTATGCATGTATGCATGTATGTATGCATATATATATGTATTTATATAT
>NC_068984.1:59815347-59818092 GCF_001194135.2 Octopus bimaculoides
ACATAGTTATACACTTACACACAAACACACATATGTAACCACAGGTGAATTGTTGGTGATTTCTTTTCCTCCATCTTCCTTTTCTATTGGACTTTCCTCTGTCTCCAGTTTCTGAAGAAGATCTTTGCTCAAAACGTAAAACCACCTTTCTTTCCTTCCCTGAGCATCTGCTAATACTTCACAGGTACAACGTCCACACGTTATTGTTTTTTTGTTCTTCATTTTTGGGGATTTACAACATATATATATATATATATATATATATATGTATGTATATATATATGAAGGGATGTGTATATGTGTAAACAGAGTTGAAGACTATTAGTAGTTGTTTGCACTTATAAAAATTGTAATTATTGGTGAAGTCGGTGCTGGATTAACCATTAGGCAAAATAAGTATATGCTTAGGGCAACATGGGAAAAAGGGGCAGCACAGAAATGGTAAATGGTTTACAGTACAAAAAAATTATTTTAAACTTATCATCATCATCATCATCATCATCATCATCATCATCATCGTTTAACGTCCGCTTTCCATGCTAGCATGGGTTGGACGGTTTGACTGAGGACTGGTGAAACCAGATGGCTGCACCAGGCTCTATTCAAAGCGGTTTATATGATTGGATATATAATTTTGAAGTGCTCCTGGCATCATAGTGAGGATCTGATCAAAGACTTTGCAATTAAAAAAAGTAGGAGAAAAATTTTCGAATACAAATGAAGTGGAAGTATACAAAAATAAACATTATTTTTCCTCTTACTGTTTTGTTTCATTTTGAAACATAAAAATTTATTTTATGGTTTATTATTGTTTATATGTTGAATTACATATATATATATATATAATAATAATAATAATCATAAAAAAATGTGCCCTTTTAAAGCCTAGCCAGGCTCATGGGCCCGGTTTCCCGGTTTCAATGGCGTATGTGTTCCCCAGCTGGACGGGACACCAGTCCATTGCAGCGTTACTCATTTTTGCCAGCTGAGTGAACTGGAGCAACGCGAAATGAAGTGTTTTGCTCAAGAACACAACATGTCGCCCGGTCCAGGAATCGAAACCACAATCTTACGGTCATGATACTGACACCCTAACCAATAAGCCACGCGCCTCCACACACACACACACACACACACACACAGATATATATATATACATATACATATACATATATATATATATATATATATATATATATATGGAGGCACCAAAATCTCTAAAGTGCTTAGAGCCTCTATGGTTGAAGAGCTTTTATATCTTTCACATTATTAGAAGAGAAAATTCTGATATTTTGAACGAAGTTCTTTGTAAAAAGAGAAAGTTTTTATTTGTCCTTGGTCTATGAGAACCTGGACACAGGCAGAAAATTAACAGTTGCACATTTGAGGAAAGTAAGAAGTGGAAATGGAGAACAGTAGTGAGAGAGAGGAACAGAATTTTGGAGAGCATGAGGTGGAGACAGAATAACAACAATAAAAGAAAGAGAGATTTAGAATGGGCAAGAATAGTCAGTTTAAAGAAGGGAAGGGGTATTTTTGTATACGAGGTCAGTGACCGCATCAGCAAGTTTGTCAATACATGAGTAGTCACAATACACACTAACACACGTACAGATAGTAGGAGAACAAATGCACACACATATACACATAGGATGTTATATACATACAGCAAAAGTTGTTCTACCTGCTTGTATATCTTCTTTTGAAAACACTCATGCAATAATATTAAAAATAGATAAAAATTAAATAATGAATAACAGAAATGAAATTAAATTAAAGTTACTTTCCTATTATCGAGAGACTATTTTTAATTTTCTGAAGGATTTGTAAATAAACTGTTAAACAATCACACAATGCCTTGCTGTTTTCATTCTCCATGAGGTAGTGATAGCTATTCTCATAATCTGCAGACTAACTATTGCACCTGTTTCACAACTGTAATAATTTTTTTACCTTTGCACATTTTTATTACAGGTGTGGCTGTGTGCTAATAAATTTGCTTCCCAACCACATAGCTCTGGGCTCTGTCCCACTATGTGACACCTTAGGCAAACATCTTCTTCTCTAGCCTTGGGCTGACCAAAGCTTTGTAAGTGCAATTGTAGACAGAATCTGAAAGAAAAGAAGTCCATCATGTGTGTGTGTGGGTGTCTTTGTGCTTCTGTGTGTGTGTGTGTGTGTCTTTGTGCTTGTGTTTGTCCTCCACTACCACTTGACAACTGGTGCTGATATTTTTAAGTCCCTGTAACTTAGCAGTTTGGCAAAAGAAACTAATAGAATATGTAACATGATCACTAGATGTGTCCTTGAGCAAAACACTTAATTTCATGTTGTTCCAGTCCCCCTTTCGATCAGGGAAAAATGTTGGCCTGCTCACCTAGCCAGCAACGTAGCACCATTCTACTATAACCCGAGGTTATAGTAGAAGACACTTGTCCAAAGTACCATGTAGTGTGACAACCCAGAATGATGTGGTTGGGAAGCAAGCTTCTTATCACATTGCCACGCCTGCACCTATATATATACATACATACATAACGTCCGCTTTCCATGCTAGCATGGGTTGGACGATTTGACTGAGGACTGGTGAAACCGGATGGCAACACCAGGCTCCAATCTAAATTTGGCAGAGTTTCTACAGCTAGATGCCCTTCCTAACGCCAACCACTCAGAGAGTGTAGTGGGTGCTTTTACATGTCACCCGCACGAAAACGGCCACGCTCGAAATGGTGTCTTTTATGTGCC
>NC_068984.1:59820029-59822904 GCF_001194135.2 Octopus bimaculoides
ATCTACCCTGGTACTATCAACTCGGATAGCTGGTCCCTCTATTGGGTCGACATACGGCAGGCTCTCTTCCTCCCATTCATTCTCTTTATTAAGCAATCTATCGTAGTGGCATCTCCAGACCTCTTTCTTTGCAGCCTCATTTAGTGCAAGCGTACCATCACCTCATTTAGTGCAAATATATATATATATATATATATATATATATATACATATATCAGCTTGTGAAGTCCTGTTGGGGCAAGCGAAAGCAAAATCGTGATGGCACCTGTGCCCAGCGTCGCCTTCCTGGCACTTATGCCGGTGGCATGTGTAAAGACATTCAAGCGAGATTGTGCCAGTGCCGTTGGACTGGCTCCTGTGCAGGTGGCATGCAAAATACACCATTTTGAGCATGGCCGTTGCCAGTACCACCTGACTGGCCTTCATGCCAGTGGCACGTAAAAGCACCCACTACACTCTCTGAGTGGTTGGCGTTAGGAAGGGCTTCCAGCTGTAGAAACTCTGCCAAATCAGATTGGAGCCTGGTGTAGCCATCTGGTTTACCAGTCCTCAGTCAAATCGTCCAACCCATGCTAGCATGGAAAGCGGACGTTAAACGATGATGATGATGATGATGATAATATTTACACACACACACACATTTGATAAAGAGATATTTATGCCTATAAGTATCTGTTTACTAAATATTTCTGTTGCTTAAATTCTTTTCAGCTGGCATACATCATTAATCAATTGCTTTAAAAGGAAAAAAAAAAAGAAAAGTAAAGAATAGAATGAAGAAAGGAAAAAAGAAAAGAATGGAAAGAATAAATTCTATCCTCAAGGACACTGATGCTATTTGCACATCAGTAATGAAGTCCCATGCAACTACAGCACTTCTTATTGCTACAGTTACTATATCCTAAGATACCACAACAATAACTACTGTTAACAGTAACAGTCAAGAGGGGAACTTTTATATGATCGTTTGGCAGGCTAGAAAAAGTAGCCAAATCTCCTTCAAATGACATCCTGTCTTCTCACATAACGAAAGGACACATTGAATAATATTATACATAGACAGGAAGAAAAAAGATAAGATGGTCATGGCTGGAATGCCTTTTGATCATAGGTTTGCTCAGCTGATGTTACACTGTGTCAAAAGCAACAACTGCAGCAGTAGCAGCAGCAACAGTAACATAAACAACAACAATAACAATATGAGCAGTTATAATATTATGGATCAATGATGGTGCCTCTAAGTGGTCATGGTGGAAACAGTAAAGAGTGATTTGAGGAAAATTTGGTTACTATTCTTTGCATGCTGAGAATCTGCATAGTTCAGGGGTTTTCAAACTTTTTGACTTGCGGACCCCTTTATATTTCAGGCTAAACGCTTATGAAATTTATACATAAATATTTGCTTAAAATAACATATATTTTTACATTTGTTTATTTAACAGTATTTAACAAATAGGTTTATTGTCAATTAAAAGATTTCGATTAAAAACCATATATAAAATCAAATTGCCCATAAAAAGTATTTGCTGTTCACGGACCCCCTGTGGTCTTCGGACCACAGTTTGAAAACCACTGCCTTAGTTGACTCATATTGTTGTTGTTGTTTAGCCCCAGGTATACCTTGATGAAACTCACTTATGATCAACAACATTCCAACCATTGTCATCCCAACTTATATTCAGATAGTATATCTAGGACTATATTATCCAATGTGTTTATTTTATTCAAGATTGTAGGCTGTGATCTGAGGGAAATTTGACTACTATTTCTTGCAGGCCTTACAACGATTTAAAAACCCTCTCATTGGCTCAACTTGTGCTTATATTGTTGTTGATGATGTTGGTATTGACATTCTTGATGCTGTTGGTGTTATTTAGCTGCAGGTCAATCTGATGGAGAAGACCTAGGGTCAAAAACATTCCAAACATTCATTGTGATCACTCTCCTTTTTTTTTTTTTGAGTTATAGTATATCGTAGACTATATTTTCCAATAAGACTGCCATTTTTGTTTTCTTTAAGACAGCAGGTTCTAATATCAGGTTGATTTGGTAACTATTTTGCTATTTATAATAAATTGAGTAGCAGTTGATGTCTCCTTGTAGAAGCTCAATTCTTTATTCTGCTTAATGCAGATACTAACAGTTTTGCATGAACATGTGGAAAGAGTTTTAACAATATGTTGATAATTTAACATTAATGTCAGCTGAATCAAATGCATTAGGGACTAATGAAACCAACGAACCCTTAAATTGGATTTTAAGCAAAAAAAAGGATCTACTTTCTTATTACACCCACACACCCCTTTTTACTGTTTATCTAGTAGAGGAGGGCATTCTGTCTGTGTTTAAATATAGGAATACAAAGGGTGGGATTTATATTGTTATATTGTATCATACATAATAGGTCAACAATTTTATTTAACTTTTAGGAAAGTGGGTTATACATCAGTAGATGTACACCTAACTTTCCTATGTTAAATTAGAAGTGAACTGAACGCAGAAACTCCAATCTGATCAACAACAACAAATATTTATTGTATGGTGGAAAATAAAACAGCTTCCAATTGTCTGGTTTTAGAGTAGCCTGAAATGTAGATGTACGGTTCTTCGAGCTGGTGTCGTTGTAGAGACAACTTCGTTCAACCACACTCAAATGAGAGAGCCTATGGACCTTCGCACTCTGGCACTTCATGCAAGAGCGTGCCCAAGTGGCAATTGATCGCCGCATATTGGGCCAGAAAAACCGAGCAGTGATAAGCTTTACTGTTGCTGAGATGCCCGGATGTGACAAAGAATGAAGGGCATCAAACACAGAACGTTGATGGTTCATAGGTACTAAAGGCCAAGGAGAACCTGTGGATGTGTCGCATAATAC
>NC_068984.1:59824879-59826820 GCF_001194135.2 Octopus bimaculoides
TTTTAGGAAAGTGGGTTATACATCAGTAGATGTACACCTAACTTTCCTATGTTAAATTAGAAGTGAACTGAACGCAGAAACTCCAATCTGATCAACAACAACAAATATTTATTGTATGGTGGAAAATAAAACAGCTTCCAATTGTCTGGTTTTAGAGTAGCCTGAAATGTAGATGTACGGTTCTTCGAGCTGGTGTCGTTGTAGAGACAACTTCGTTCAACCACACTCAAATGAGAGAGCCTATGGACCTTCGCACTCTGGCACTTCATGCAAGAGCGTGCCCAAGTGGCAATTGATCGCCGCATATTGGGCCAGAAAAACCGAGCAGTGATAAGCTTTACTGTTGCTGAGATGCCCGGATGTGACAAAGAATGAAGGGCATCAAACACAGAACGTTGATGGTTCATAGGTACTAAAGGCCAAGGAGAACCTGTGGATGTGTCGCATAATACTGAGCCCTCGGATGAAGGGAGCGGAAGATAAGCAAATTTACAGTTGCTGAATTTTGACGAAGTCAAATCTAAACTTGACAAAGAAGGTTGCTCCTGCGAAATTGCCAGCAAATCAATTTCCGCGGGAGTGGAAATAGAATGCACAGGAAGTCGCGAAAGAGCATCAGCTGGAATGTTCTCTTTCCCTGGCACATGACGAATGTCACCTGTAAATTGTGAGATAAAATCCAGGTGACGAAAAGCACGAGGAGAGAGCTTGTCCGTTTTAGAGGACAGAGCAAAAGTGAGGGGCTTGTGATCAGTATAAATCACAAACTCTCGTCCCTCGAGTTGGTGTTGAAAATGCTGAAAATGCTGAAAATATGCAAAAGGCCAAAAAATAAATTTCACCGCAAATAGGAAAGGAAACACTATTTTTTTCTATACCCTTTTGTTTTCCTCTGTAATGTATGTGCACAATAAGAACAAAATGGAAAAGGAAAGAAGAAAAAGAAATATTTACAGGTGACATTCGTCATGTGCCAGGGAAAGAGAACATTCCAGCTGATGCTCTTTCGCGACTTCCTGTGCATTCTATTTCCACTCCCGCGGAGTATAGAATCGAATCGGGAGTATAGAATAGAATAGAATCGGGAACGCTTGGATGTTGAAATCCACGCATGCGTGGATAAGGATGCAGCAATGGCGACTATGCCTTTTTGGCGCCAATATGACGTCACTACAAACTTATCATGGGGTGTAGCAATGTATGTGTGGTTATAAAGTTCATTTTATGATCATGTGATTCCAGGTTCAAACCTTCTATGGTTAAGTATTTTATACTATAATCTTGGGTTGGTCAAAGTTTTCAGAATGAAATAAATTTGGTAAATGGAAACTGCATGG
Source organism: Octopus bimaculoides (assembly GCF_001194135.2). Lineage (NCBI taxonomy): Eukaryota > Metazoa > Mollusca > Cephalopoda > Octopoda > Octopodidae > Octopus > Octopus bimaculoides. The sequence goes on from NC_068984.1 coordinate 59,826,217, forward strand.
AAGTCATTTATAAGTAGCCATGTTTCCCTTTTCCTGGTAAGGATGTAGTCAATTTGACTAGTGTGTCTACCAGATTGGTAGGTGACTAGGTGACTGGCAACTCTCTTGACTAGGCGACTTTCTTGACTAGGCGACTTTCTTGACTAGGCGACTTTCTTGACTAGGCGACTTTCTTGAAGTTAGTATTGCAAACTATAAGATCATTTGCATTGCAGAACTCCAGCAGCCTTGTTCCCTCTTCATTGTGGGAACCAAAACCATAGCTTCCATTACGTAGGTGACCAAGTCAGTAGCTGGGGTGGATGCTCTGAGAGTGTAGCTGCTAGAATAAGAATAGCCTGGGCAACGTTCAGAGAGCTCCTACCTCTGCTGGTGATAAAGGGCCTCTCGCTCAGAGTAAAAGGTAGACTGTATGACGCATGTGTACGAACAGCCATGCTACATGGCAGTGAAACATGGGCCATGAGTGCTGAGGACATGCGTAAGCTGCAAGGAATGAAGCAAGTATGCTCCACTGGATGTGTAATGTCAGTGTGCATACACGACAGAGTGTAAGTGCCTTGAGAGAAAAGTTGGACCTAAGAAGCATCAGATATGGTGTGCA